>NC_084555.2:36567500-36752500 GCF_033978685.3 Nerophis lumbriciformis
CCGGCGGCAGCAAGCAGCTGCTTTCCATCAGCACTCAACGCACCTGTCGCTAATCAGAGGACTGCCTTCAAAAGCCTGCACAACCTGCTATCCAGGGCCAGAACGTAATCATCTGCTGGAGTACAGTAAGTGGTCACCTAGCTCTATGCAACCTTGCTCTCTCTCTCTGTGTTCTCCACCGTTGTGTTTAATTGGTTTTGTGTCTTCCTTGTTGGCCTTCCTGCAGTCTGCCTTCGTTCCTCGTGAAGAGCTGTGCGTCTCATCTTCATCGTTGTTCCCCTGTGGATTGCGGACTGCTTCCCTCGGTCCTCGACCTCCTGCTTGGACACGGACCTGTTGACGCCTCGCTATATCCCCCAACAACCTGCCTGTCTCACGGACATTCGAGCCTGCCTTTCCCCTCCGGGACTTCCGCCTCTCGCTCAACACTCCCGATAACACACAACAGTTAATCTCCACACATAGTCTCACACACACACACATATTTTTGTCACACTCCATTTCCCTTGGTTAATTCTATTATTGTTTGTTATTATATATATAGTGTTTATATATATAATAAATCATAGAGCTAAAATACTGCCCCCTTGTGTCTGTGCCGTCTACTCCCCCCGTCCATAACAATCTTGTTATGTCTTTCGTCCTTAGCTTGGTCAACGATGTGTTACGCGATATGTTAGGTTGTTTTGTATTTGTCAACTTGGATGACATTTAGATTTTCTCCTACTCCCATCACGAGCACAGACACCACATTAAAATGGTCTTTCAGCAACCACTTGAGAATCGGTTATTTGTCAAAGCCGAAAAATGTGTGTTTAATTTCATTGTGTCTATCTTTTCTGGTGGTCATTGTTGAACAAGAGTACAACGATACAGGCTGCAGTTGATTGACACATTCCCATATTTAGGAGACATTTGCAGAGGTTTCTAGGTTTTGCCAGTTTCTACCGTAGATTTATTCACAAGTATAGTCGCATCACAGAACCTCTCACAAAGCTTACTTCAACAAAGATCCAGTTTAAGTGGACTCAGGAGAGAAATGCCACATTTAACAATCTTAAATTTATTTTTACTATTTATTCTGTATGTGTGATCTTTACCTGACCACACCCTAACACTTATGAAAAAAAACTTCTTGCAATATGCTTTTTCTGCCCTGGGTCCTTCCAGCGCACACCCGCAGTTAAAAAGTGGTTTCTGTTGTAGATCGCACTGCAGCACTGCTTCTAAAATGCCCAGAAAAAGTGGTACATGTTGTAGTGTTCTGCAGCATGTTTCAAAACCTAGTAAAACGACACAGGATAACATGAATGTGAAGAGAAATTAGTGTCTCCATTGCGACAGCTGCGCACGCAAAATCCCAATTCAAACAGGGTAGTCTGCACCACTTTTGCACTTGTTATCTACTAAGTCTTAGTAGATCACACACACCACGCCCACTAAAAGTACAAGCAATGTTATAGTTTACGGATGCTGTTTAGCACCTGGTATTTGCATCTTTGTAGATCAGGACCTGAATGTGCAAAGACCTGACCTAGTTATGTTGTGATGTTGCTGTTCAGAATTCCGAGGTTTTGTTAAAGGACATTTTTGCTGTGACCATTATTGGTGCTTACCGCAATTTAGCTGTTATGGATGCTATTGCTATGGCTTATTGCCAGAGGTGTGGACTCGAGTCACATAACTTGGACTCGAGTCAGACTCGAGTCATGAATTTGATGACTTTAGACTCGACTTGACAAAATGTAAAGAGACTTGCAACTCGACTTAGACTTTAACATCAATGACTTGTGACTTCACTTGGATTTGAGCCTTTTGACTTGACATGACTTGCTGCTTTCCCCAAAACCCAAAGCTTAAAAAGTTATTTGGGAGCGCTCCGTATCTTTCATTTTCTACGTCTGTGTCTATCAGCGTGTTGTTCCTGTCAGCTTGTGTGCTCTCATTACAATAGCCAATCAAATTAGATCTACGTTGTTTTCATCACACAGCATTCATTCAATCAAAGTGCAGGAAAACCAATGAACAAGAGTTGTCAAACAACGCGCCAGTGAGAAACAATTATGCCAAAGTTGGTTTCGTTCGGGTATAAAAACTACGACTTGGTCAACAAAAAACGAATTGCCGTATGCAAATCATGCAGTTCGAAGATTACAGACGGAGACGCAACAACTTCCAACTTCGTTCGACATTTGAAGTTGCACAAAGAAGGGTAAGTTTTGAATGTAAAATAACGTTTATTGGCTAAGTAACGTGACTTTTATTTGCTGTGTAGTTAAATCAGTGAGGCTGTAAACTCACTGCTAACGTTATAACCATAAACATCTTATAAGTAGACGCAGCATCGACTGCTACTGCCTACTGGCGCTGACGAGACGCAGGTCGCCATCTTGGAGTGGTGATCCGTTCCACTCAGAGCAAATCATTTGGCAGGAACAATGAACTGTCAGCGCATTTAATAATCTTACCTCACTAAATACCACGCGCTTTTTTGTCATACGTGTAGCTATGATAACGGACACATGTTTTGGCGTGTTTTATTATTCATAGTTTGCATAAGAGTAATAGAATATTCTTATATGCTATAAGTGACCAGACGTCCGAGATCAAAACTGGGAATATAATCCCAGAGAAGGGGGAAAAAACGGTCAGCTATTTTTAAGTTGAAGAAACAATATGATTAGACTGTATCTCTGTTGCTGCAGCAGCAGAGAGTTTATTCTGTCTTGACACTTTGTATTGATATTTTGTATTACATTCTTCCCTTAAATTATAATGTTTACAGTGATTGTTATATATGTATTTTTTATCTATGTCGCTTTGGATAAAATATACTTAAACATATATAAACACCTGAAAGTCTTTATATCAGCTAAAACCACCAATCTGTTTCACTGGATTCAGAATAAAACCAAATGCTGTCTTACCCAACAATGTTAGTATTTGAATATTGTTACTTGAAGACTTATTCCTGGTTTCAATTATACTGTTAAGAAAGTATTGTCTTATATTTAGCCTAAAATGAGAATACATCATAATCAGTGGCAGCTGGTGAATTTTGTATTAGGTGGGGCTGAAAGTTTGTAAATCAAACCCCTGTAGGGGCGCCATCCTCCCCCAGAATATTTCTTTGTGATTTTCACATACAAATATTGAAGATCTTTGCTCCTTCTCAACTCTGTGGTAATATTCTTTTCATAAAATACAACCAATAGTACGTTAATGTTAAATCTTACTTGTGAAAAGTAATCCCCCGATTCCTATTTTCAACAGTCCGCTCATTTGAGCAGGAAAACGCTGAACACTGCCATCTTTGTTTTCTACCTGCCAACTGTCAGTTTAGGCTGCTCGCCAGCTCCTCATCACCACTTCAAGATGGCGGCCAAATTGCTTGCGTCACAGCAATCAATGCTGCGTCTACTTATAAGATGTCTATGGTTATAACGTCATTGCAAACACGGCAATATGTTTCATCCACTGCAGTTCGCTACCATATTCATACTTTTTGTCAAGTGATTTTTTTAAGCAGGGTTGCATGAGGTACCTACACATAACGTTACGTTAGTCAATGCATCACACACAGTAACGTAACGTTAGTCAATGTATCACACACAGTAACGTTACGTTAGTCAATGTATCACACACAGTAACATATAGTTAGACGGCGGTCAGCAGCACCGCGTATTTTAACCACCTACAAAAAGACAAACATAGTCAAATAAAGGTCAGTTAAAATGTACACAATATTAAGAGTATGTGTACATATTGCATAGGGCCCTGACATCTAAAAAGTACAACTCTGTTCATTATTTTGTTTATGTATTGGTTACGTTTTTCATGTGTACGCACACAAAAACACACATACAGTATGAAATGAAATCAATGTGATAAGGTAAGGACAGGATAGAAACTGCTGTGGAACTAGTTACAATGCAATATGCCATGGAAATACAATGTTAACACTGTTGTGCAAATAAGTACAGTTGCACTTGTTTTTGCAAATGTGTTTATTCTATAAAGGAATGAGTTAAATGTTTAAAATGACTGGTTAATAGTGCTATTATGAAGTGCAATGTCAGCACTATTTTTTTCCCCTGCAATTTCAAATGCACTTGTTCTAATAAATACATACAGCGTTTTAAAAACATACACAATCTGTGTAAATATATTAGTCTGTGGTTAAAAGGACTTGAAAGGACTCGAAACTCAAAATGCAGGACTTGGGACATGACTTGAGACTTTCCAGTCTTGACTTTGGACTTGACTCGGGACTTGCCTGTCTTGACTCGGGACTTGAGGGCAAAGACTTGAGACTTACTTGTGACTTGCAAAGCAATGACTTGGTCCCACCTCTGCTTATCGCATTTGCGGTGAAGGACCTGAGCACTGTTAAGCTCACCAATAAAGTTTAAAAAGAGTGTCAGACTCTGTGTGTCTGTCAAGATGCGTTATTACTTGCAAAATATCACCTTCCAGCACATATTGCAGTCTGCGTTGATTTAGCAGCAAAATGAAATTTCGCTCTGGTTCCTACTGTATTATTTACGTTGGCACCATAGCCATTGTGAAACCAATTATTTGTAACTCTGCTATACCATGGTGTTTTATCTTCTCTGCTGCATTTATACCATATTTCCATCATATCTCATGGTCTATTCTTTTGCTGAAAGGTTTATTTTTTTATGGGTGTTTTTCAATTCTCCACAGTCACATCGTTCTGTGTATTTCAATGACATAAATGAGTTGTTCGTTTACGGTCCGAGTGCTTTGGCAGTTAGTCGATTCATTTCGGCTTTTCATTCACATTTGTATCTTAAGATTGTTTTCCTTTCATGCTGCCATGACGCATAGCCAAATCATGCCACTTGAACCCTGTTGTGTAACTCCAGCCAGAAGCCCATCTGTCTCCTCTAAATGAAAACTGGCTTTATTGTCCATCTTTGCCGGTCATTACTTCCAACTTAAAATTAATGGAGACTGTCTTAATAAGGTTATCCAAAAAATAGTGCTCGATACCGTAGTAGAGCGCAATATATGTATGTGTGGGAAAAAAATCACAGGACTATTTCATCTCTACAGGCCTGTTTCATGAGGGGTTCCCTCAATCATCAAGATGATTTTTTTCCCACACATACATATATATATATATATATATATATCTGAACCTTGGCATTTACCGTGATGACGGACTGGCAGTGTGTCGCGCCTCGCCAAGGAGCAGCGAGAATACCAAGAAGCGCATATGCCAAATTTTCAAAGAGAACGGCCTACGGATCACGATTGAAGCCAACAAGCAAACCGTCAACTTCCTTGACGTCACTTTCAACCTGAGAAATAACAGCTACCAACCATTCACGAAACCCAACACAACACTCCAATACGTGCACCATGACAGCAACCACCCACCCACCACCACGAAAAGAATACCTACCGGAATCAATAAAAGGCTATCGATGCTGTCATCTAGCAAAGCTGAATTTGACCAAGCAACCCCCCCGTACCAAAAAGCCCTTGATGAAAGCGGATACAATTTCACCCTCACCTATGAACCCACGCCAGGAAACCAGCCAAAAAAGAACAGAAAACGAAACGACATCATCTGGTACAACCCCCCATACAGCAAAAACGTCTCAACGAACATTGGACACAAATTCCTCAATCTGATTGACAAACACTTTCCCAAAGACAACACCCTAAGAAAAGTATTCAACAAGAACAACATTAAATTGAGCTACAGCTGCATGAACAATATACGACAAATCATCTCAAACCACAACAAAACAATTGCAAATGAGCCGTCGGCCCCCAGACAGAGCGACTCCAAAACCAACAAAGGATGTAACTGTCGAAAGCAACCTGATTGCCCTCTCAACGGGGGGTGCTTACAAACATCAGTTGTCTACCAATCTAAGGTAATACGCAAGGACATTAACACATCCGACACATATGTAGGATTAACCGAGGGAGAATTCAAAACCAGATGGAACAATCACAAGGCTTCTTGTATATATATATATATATATATATATATATATATATATATATATATATATATATATATATATATATATATATATATATATATATATATATATATGTATGTATCTATATATATATATATATAGATACATACATATATATATATATATATATATATATATATATATATATATATATATATATATATATATATATATATATATATATATGTATATATATAGTACAGGCCAAAAGTTTGGACACACCTTCTCCTCATTCAATGGGTTTTCTTTATTTTGCATGACTATTTACATTGTCACTGAAGGCATCAAACACATGTGGAGTTATGTACTCAACAAAAAAAGGTGAAATAATGTAGTTTCTTCAAAATAGCCACCCTTTGCTCTGATTACTGCTTTGTACACTCTTGGCATTCTCTCGATGTGCTTCAAGCACACCTGTGAAGTGAAAACCATTTCAAGTGACTACCTCTTGAAGCTCATCGAGAGAATGCCAAGAGTGTGCGAAAAAGTAATCAGAGCAAAGGGTGGCTATTTTGAAGAAACTAGAATATAAAACATGTTTTGTTATTTCACCTTTTTTTTACATAACTCCACGTGTTCATTCATAGTTTTGATGCCTTCAGTGACAATTTACAATGTAAATAGTCATGAAAATAAATCTAACACATTGAATGAGAAGATGTGTCCAAACTTTTGGCCTGTACTGTATATATATATATATATATATATATATATATATATATATATATATATATATATGTATATATATAGGTATAGTCTGAGAATCTTAGCTGGAAATGAGTCTTTTAATGCACATTTTAATCATGTTTTATTTAGATAATTAGACTCACCTGTAATTCTTCTCTGTAATAACAAGCAGAATAACTGTTGTCGTAAACATCTCAATTAAGTTTGGGTTATTGGCTTGTTCCAAAACAGCAAAAAAAAAAATAAGCACGAAGGATATCTTCAAATAATTTATTAAATTCCTGAAGCTAAAAGTTGGAACCATTTTTGTATGCTGACTCAGTTATCGTATGGCAAATAGGCTGTTTAACCTCATATTTTTCTGCGAAATAGAGTTCCCAAACAAAGAATCCCTCAGCAAACTAAAACACTTTTCTTCCTAATGTTGTGAACCGGTTCAGATCTGCCAAATTCCTCTCAAGATTTTGTGCAATTTTTAAAAGGGACATTGCCAGCAGTTCCTGTTCTTACATGTAAAATACTGACTCTTGAAACAACAATCAATGTCAGGTGTGACCAAACTTTTTGCCTCTGAGGGCCAAAATAAAAATGTGCCAAAGGTGTGGGTCAAACACAGCGCTTCTAAGCAAGGGTGGCCCTAAAAACCTTCTTTTTTTTTTTTTACATCAGATACAATACTGAGCCTGTCACAATGCTGTGCAACACAGTTGAGAGGAATGCCAAGATGCAGACACATGGTGAGTAAAACAGTTCTTTACTGGTAAAGCATACTCAAAAACACACTCATCAAACGTGAGGTAACAAAAGGCGACAGTGCAACAAAGAGAAAACAAATGGGCACCGTGGAAAACTAAAAACTGCTATATACAAAAATAAACTGGGTAGGAGTTGCAAGACACAAAACCGGATGGCACTGGGAATGGCAAATATAGCATATATATATATATATATATGAGCATATAAGGGTGTTGTTGGCATAATCCACCCAGTGGAGATAGGAGGACCACAATGAAAGATGCTGATGACAAACACATCTCAAGGCCACCCCCAAATCCTGGTTGGCCTATCCGTTAGAATATGGGTGGTGATAAAATGGCTCTAGCACACAACAATTTGCAGAAAGAGCTCTATGAAGCTGACGAAACTGAGGACATCTTTTGAGACCACATCCACGGGGAACTCGTGAAGGCGAACCACATGGGTGAACAGAATTTTGGCGGTTTGCAGGGAGATGGAAAGTCTACGCAAGGGGACAGAATGTCTGAATTTAGAGAATCTGTCCACAATGGTGAGGATGACAGAAAACACAGTGGAAAAGGGTAGCCCCGTGACAAAGTCCAGAGCAATGTGTGACCATGGACAAGAAGGAATGAGATGAGGCCGTAGCAGCCCTGCAGGAGCTTAATGGAAGGATTTTCTCCTGGCACAAAGAACATGCAGCCACAAACCTCTTGGTGTCTGTATGATGGGCCACCAGAACCGCAGAGTGAGAATAAACTTTGTGCGTCTGGCACCTAGGTGACAAGCAATCTTGGAAATGTGAGCCCACAAAAGAACCCCTGAGCACAGGGTTCTCGGCACGTAAAGGGCACCTAGCAGGGGATAGGGAGTCCTTGATAGCCTCAAACAAACGCTTCTCGACCTCTCATCATATTGCTCCCAGGACCAGGGATTGGGGAGGATGGACTTTGGGAGTCTCTTTTGTTGGGGGAGAGAACATCCTAGACAAGGCGTCAGGTTTCCTTGTGCCTTCATTCTTGTAGGGCGAGGATCACCACCAGAAGCTCTCGGTTCCCGATGTCATAGTTCCTCTCCACAGGTGAAAGATATTTGGAGAAGAAGGTGCAGCTTCTGATTGGAAATGGAATGCTGGGATGTCGGCGTCAGATTCCTCCACCTCGACAAAAAATGGGAGATCAGAATTAGAGTGCAGAGGTAAAAAGGGATTTTTGGTATCGGAAGGCCCGGTCAGTCTCCGAAGACCACACAAAAGGAACCTTAGAGGACGCTCTTCTATTTAAAGGTTAAGCTACCTTACTAAAATATCTAATACAACAGAGATCACAATTTGCAAACCCTGGAGGACGGCGTGGGCCAATCTACCACTGCCTGAACCTTGGCTGGGTCTGGTCTGACCTGTCCCCTCTCAAAAAACAACCCTTAAACGACACTGTGGTAGAATGGAAAGTGCACTTTTGGGGCTTAACAATTATCCGATTCTCCAAAAGTCTCTGTAATACCAGACGGATATGCTGATGATGTAGACTAGGGGTGCTCATTACGTCGATCGCGAGCTACCGGTCAATCGCGGAGGGTGTGTCAGTCGATCACCAGCCAGGCATTAAAAAAATAGTCCTAAAAATGAGCGATCATAAATCTTCACTATGACGCCACTTGCGTCACTTGATTGACATTCACGGCACCCGAGGGTCTTCTGAGATGACGCTGGCTGCTGCCATCTCATTAAAATTACCGACTGGAAGGCGAGAAACACTTTATTTCAACAGACTCTGGCGCCGTACCTGTCGTCAAAACCCCAAAGACCGACTGCACAGTTGCACAGTTGCGCTAACAAAATAAGATTCTCAGAAAGCTGGCGTGCACAAGCTAGCAAGCTACGGAGTTTGCCGACAATGTATTTCTTGTAAAGTGTATACAAAGGACTACAGAAACTGGACAAATAAGATGCCATAAACCAACCACTTTCATGTGGTATTGGACAGAAAGGAGGACTTTTTTTCTCCTCCATTCAAAAATGCGGACGTTATCAGCACCACTGTCTGATTCCAATCAATGCAAGTCATCACAATCAGGTAATACACCAACTTATATTCTTGTCTTCATGAAAGAAAGGAATCTATATGTGTTAAACATGCTTGCATTATCTTTAAACACCTTTAACTTGTTAACAATATTAACTATATGTATTAAACATGCTTGTATTATCATTAAACACCTTTAATTTTTTAACAAAAACATATATTTCATAAATAAGTAAATATAAATTATATATATGAATGAGGTAGATCCCCACGACTTGATCAATTGAAAAGTAGCTTGCCTGCAGAAAAAGTGTGAGCACCCCTGATGTAGACCTAGGATGCCCACACTTTTTCAGCAGGCGTGCTACTTTTTAAATGACCAAGTCAAGGTGATCTACCCCATCTTCTCACTCACGCTCTCTCTCTCTCACACACACACACACACACACACACACACACACACACACACGCACACGCACACATATATATATAAAACTATATAAATATCTATATATGTATATAGATTTAATTACATAGACTAATATTTATTTATTTATGAAACAGACGTTTTTTTTAACTATGTTAAAGGTGTATAATGAAAATTTAAGCATGTATAACATTTAGATTCTTCTCTTTCATGAAGACAAAAATATACGTTGGTGTATTACCTTATTCTGATGACTTGCAAGGATTGGAATCAGACAGCATTCACAGTAGTGCTGATAACTTACACATTTTCGAATTTACATAGTGGAGGTGAAAAAAAATAATGAAAGTGGTTGCTTTTTGGCATCTTATTTGTCCAGCTTTCATATTAGTTTCTAAACGCATTACAAAAAATACATTGACGGCAAACTCCGTAGCTTGCTAGCTCGTGTGCGCTAGCATTCTGAGACTCTTATTTTGTTCGTGCAGGCAGGATGGAGCAGCACTTTTATTGTGAAGACAGGAACTGCGCGGTCGGTCCTTAGGCTTTTGACAGCAGGTACCACGCGAGAGTCTGTTGAAATAAAAAGTGTTTCTCCCCTTCCTGTCAGTCATTTTTTTCTTAATACTGAGCTTGCAGCACCCAGCGTCATCTCACAAGATCCTCAGGTACCGTGAATGTCAATCAAAGAACCAAAGTGACATCATAGTGAAGAATGATGATTGCTAAGTTTTAGATCTATTTTTTTAATGCCTGGCTGGCGATCGACTGACAGACCCTCCGCGATCGACCAGTAGCTCGCGTTCGACATTATGGGCACCCCTGATGTAGTTAATTAGAGCGAGAGAAAATAAGTATGTCGTCCAAGTATACTACAACAAAACACAGAGAACATCATAATAAAGCACTAAAAAACGCCAAGAGCGTTTGTGAGGCCGAACATCATGACGCAATACTCGAAAGGGCCAAGCGGGGTGGGAACAGCTGTCTTCCATTCATCGCCCTCACGAATACTCACGAGGTGATACGCGTTACGTAAATCAAATTTTGTGAATGCAGAGGCAAAAACGAGAACTCCAGGAGTGCCATCCATCCATCCATTTTCGACCGCTTGTCCCTTTTTTGGGGTCGCGCCTGAGTGGAAAAGGATAATTATTTTTAACTGTAATCTTGTTAAGGGTGCGGTAGTCTATACAGGGTCACTACCCACCATCCTTCTTCTTAAAAAAACCCCCAGATGTTACAGGAGCGGAAAAGAGGCAGATGTGTCCGGCGCAGTGGCGTGTTTAAGGGGGTGACATTTGCTTTAAAACGTTACACCTCTGAGTGGGGTGGCACCTTGGGTTGTCTATCGTTACACCCCAGGTGTAACGATTTAAAGCATATGAACATCTTTGGAAAGCGGCCTACACGCACATATCCTGCGTGTGGTGATAGTGTGTTTATTTGCAGAGGCTTCCAGGCGTGCGTCGGAGGGGGCATTTCTGCGATGCTTGCTTCATGTAGGGGAGGAGCCCTACATGAAGCATTCCCTGCCCGGCCGTACCACGTGACCGCTTCGAGACGCAGTTCAGATTTTGCGAGGAGATTCAACTGTTAAAGCTGCATTGAAAATGTGGGCTTTTAAGAGTTGCGGTCGGTTTGGAATCTGGATAAAAAATAAAAAGAGTTTATACAAACCCCGTTTCCATATGAGTTGGCAAATTGTGTTAGATGTAAATATAAACTGAATACAATGATATGCAAATCCTTTTCAACCCATATTCAATTGAATGCACTACAAAGACAAGATATTTGATGTTCACACTCATAAACTTTTTTTTTTTTTTTTGCAAATAATGATTAACTTAGAATTTCATGGCTGCAACACGTGCCAAAGTAGTTGGGAAAGGGCATGTTCACCACTGTGTTACATGGCCTTTCCTTTTAACAACACTCAGTAAACGTTTGGGAACTGAGGAGACACATTTTTTAAGCTTCTCAGGTGGAGTTCTTTCCCATTCTTGCTTGATGTACAGCTTAAGTTGTTCAACAGTCCGGGGGTCTCCGTTGTGGTATTTTAGGCTTCATAATGCACCACACATTTTCAATGGGAGACAGGTCTGGACTACAGGCAGGCCAGTCTAGTACCCGCACTCTTTTACTATGAAGCCACGTTGATGTAACATGTGGCTTGGCATTGTCTTGCTGAAATAAGCAGGGGTGTCCATGGTAACGTTGCTTGGATGGCAACATATGTTGCTCCAAAACCTGTATGTACCTTTCAGCATTAATGGCGCCTTTACAGATGTGTAAGTTACCCATGTCTTGGGCACTAATACACCCCCATACCATCACAGATGCTGGCTTTTCAACTTTGCGCCTATAACAATCCGATGGTTCTTTTCCTCTTTGGTCCGGAGGACACGACGTCCACAGTTTCCAAAAACAATTTGAAATGTGGACTTGTCAGACCACAGAACACTTTTCCACTTTGTATCAGTCCATCTTAGATGAGCTCAGGCCCAGCGAAGCCAACGGCGTTTCTGGGTGTTGTTGATAAACGGTTTTCGCCTTGCATAGGAGAGTTTTAACTTGCACTTACAGATGTAGCGACCAACTGTAGCTACTGACAGTTGGTTTCTGAAGTGTTCCTGAGCCTATGTGGTGATATCCTTTACACACTGATGTCGCTTGTTGATGCAGTACAGCCTGAGGGATCGAAGGTCACGGGCTTAGCTGCTTACGTTCAGTGATTTCTCCAGATTCTCTGAACCCTTTGATGATATTATGGACCGTAGATGGTGAAATCCCTAAATTCCTTGCAAGAGCTGGTTGAGAAAGGTTTTTCTTAAACTGTTCAACAATTTGCTCACGCATTTGTTGACAAAGTGGTGACCCTCGCCCCATCCTTGTTTGTGAATGACTGAGCATTTCATGGACTATACTTTTATACCCAATCATGGCACCCACCTGTTCCCAATTTGCCTGTTCACCTGTGGGATGTTCCAAATAAGTGTTTGATGAGCATTCCTCAATTTTATCAGTATTTATTGCCACCTTTCCCAACTTCTTTGTCACATGTTGCTGGCATCAAATTCTAAAGTTAATGATTATTTGCAAAAAAAAAAAAAATGTTTATCAGTTTGAACATCAAATATCTTGTCTTTGTAGCATATTCAACTGAATATGGGTTGAAAATGATTTGCAAATTATTGTATTCTATTTATATTTACATCTAGCACAATTTCCCAACTCATATGGAAACGGGGTTTGTATTATAATGATATTAAATTTGACGGCTAACTTAAGCCAAACCATTTACCGCTCTGTGAGAAGTTTAAATAACACACAACAAAGACAGTTAGGAGGGCCAGCACTTTGATAAAGGTGAGATACACTATCACATTTAAGAAAACAAATCATAGCTAAAAACATAGGTGGCTCCCCACTTCCCTCTCGCTCATCGCCGTCTTGGCCAATAAAATGTCCTAATCCATCCTGCATGGCAGCTCTGGGATTATATTTATTATTACTATTATTATTTTTAGGGATTTAACTGTTCTTGCTGTTTCTCTGCTCCTATTTTACTATTTCCTATGTTGAGCGTAGAGCTACACACACCTTTCTTCTTTTTTTTTTTCATTTATTCATTTATTTGAGGCAATGACAAAAAAAAAAAGTACAAGGTTGACAACACATAATAATATAAATTAATACAATGCAAAATGTAATGTACAGTATGTAAGCATGATGGTCCAGTTTTGCCTGAAAGGGAGTGGGAAGAAGATAATTTATTTAATCCCACCCCCAGTTCTCAATTCAGTGATTAATACATTGAGTTTCACTGTTACTTTGTTTAAGGGTTATACTAATGCTGTATCATAGTGGCATTACCACAGGTAACAATTATTATTAAACTGTAACAATAATTTTTTATCAACAATGTAGGAAGAATGAATATACCAACAATGGTTCGCACTGACTTACACACACCTTAGTGATCAGGGGACTCGCCTGCCTCTGATCACGAATTAAAAGGGTTTATATGCCAGCCTCAATTCACAGACAAGGCTGGTGCATTGTTTGTGCATGTGTAGTGTGCACACCTTAGTTGTGTAGTTAATGTTTTGCATTTCTTCTCTTGCTCATTGTTATCATTTGCATTTTCACCTGTGGTTGACCGCTCGTCCCACGCCGGGGCTCTTTGTTTTTGATACTCTGCTTTGCTTTCTACCTAATGAAGGATCCTTCTGCTTACTTCTCTGCATCCTGGTATCACACCAACAACCACAGCCTTCAGTAAAGTCAAAAGAGATGTTTAATATTTCTTTATTCATTTAATTTTTTTATTTATATGTATTTGGCTTTGCTTTGTGCATATAAAACTATCATTATTCTCCAATAAATGTGATTTGTGTTAATATTTTTGGATGTTTGGAAAAGAGTAATTTGATTTTACATCATTTTTTTGTGGGAACAATTATTTTGGTTTCCATGCGGTTTGGTCTTTATCAGACCTTTTGGAACTGATTACTAATGGAAACAGTTCACACACTGAGTGTGATTAATCCAAAATAAATGATGAACCTTCATTACTGTAGTGGTCGTTAAATAAATAAGTATAAACACAATGTCTTATATTGAGTCTTTGCAATTACCATTCAAATGGAGTGAAACTTTTTAGTTGTCATTTTCACACCTGCAGCTGTGCAATCAAGTGTGTGTGCGGGTGTGTGTTTGTGTGTGTGCTTGTGTTTGCGTGTGTGTGTGTGTGTGTGTGTGTGTGTGTGTGTGTGTGTGAATGTGTAATAACCACCACCCGTAGCAGTAATCAATAAGGTTTAAGCTTTGCAGTAATTTAGTTAATGAAAAGCTGGGGGGCATCAGACAACAGTGGACTTTAGATCTCTAGGTGGCATAATTATGTGTGCCATATTTTGTCAAATGGCTGGGAGGGCTTTCTTCCTGCCTGGATCGAGCGAACTCTGATTATTCATCAGGCAATGTTACTGTAAATGGTGTTTGTAGACACAGTAATACTTCAGTAGACGGACATCATTGCACTGCTGGCTGATGTGTTAAACGCCGCGTTTTGCGGGCATTGTAACTGAACAGCACTTCTGCTGGATGTGCTAACAAAAGCGGACGCTCTAGTCTTAGGCCAATTTATATGAAAAAAAACACACAAAATAAGCCCAATTAGCAATGATCTGTTTATAAGATAAGTGAATTAACAACACATATGAATCAAACATAAGAGCTATTGTGTAGATTGTCTCTCATTTCAGTTTGAGGGCCAACCAGCATATGGCGGACAATTGAGTCTACATAAACACCGACCATTGCCATGCTTCATTTAAGACCAAGTGCTTGTTTCTCTGCATAAAAGCAGCAGAAGAAGATTGGAGGAGTGTAAAGTGGTCCATAATTGTATTGTCAAGGGAAGAACCTGCACACAATCTCGCACCATATGCACTTGCACATGCGCAATTACATCTGCACAATTTGCACATCCGAGCGAATGTCACTTCATCTGTATTAGACTGGCATATATACTGTATAGTAACTTAACTATGTGCACAAAATTGGAACGCAATTGGACAGAAATCTAGCAAATATGACAATTGAGTTTCAATTTAGATCAGCGTGTACTACAGTACACTGTGTGCTGAATGTCAGGATGTTCCCTCTTAATGAGGGGAGCAGAGAGCTGCAGGGCATGACAGCGTGACCTTACATGTCACTCCGATGTAAATCTTTCAAACATGGGCCATAATTGCCAACTCTCCCGGATTTTCTGGGAGACTCCCAAAATTCAGCGCCTTTCCCGAAAACCTCCCGGGACAAATTTTCTCCCGAAAATCTCCCGAAATTCATGAACGTCCTCCCAACGCGGCAACAACACACAACAACAGCAGTCACGTTTTCGTCTACCGTAAAGCAGTTCGTCTGCCATAAACAGCAATGTTGTGACACCCTTAAACAGGACAATACTGCCATCTACTGTACATGCATATGTGACAATAACATCTACGGCTTTTAGAGAGTGCAGTGCACAACGGCACACACAACAAGGAGACGAAGCAGAATGCATCATCAGAGAGGGTGTTCAGCATGGTTAGAAAAATAGTGACAGAGAATAGAACAAGGATGGACAATTCAACCCTTAACTCAACAATGAGTAGATGAGTGTTATGTGTGTGTATATGTGTAAATAAATGAAAACTGAAATTCAAGTATTTCTCTTATTTATACATATATATATATACATATATATATATATATATATATATATATATATATATATATATATATATATATATATATATATATATATATATATATATATATATATATACACAGCTAGAATTCACTGAAAGTCAAGTATTTCTTATATATATATATATATATATATATATATATATATATATATATATATATATATATATGAAATACTGGACTTGGTGAATTCTAGCTGTAAATATACTCCTCTCCTCTTAAGCACGCCCCCGCCCCGACCACGCCACCCCACCACCATCTCCCGAAATCGGAGGTCTCAAGGTTGGCAAGTATGACATGGGCACACATATATATATATATATATATATATATATATATATATATATATATATACATTTATATATATAGTCAAGGTTTCTGTGTTTAATCCATTATACAGGGCTCAAAACCGGGGTAGAGCGGAATATACGTTAGGTCAGGAAAAAACACAGAGGCTATATCATAACTACAAGCCTGTTTCGCAGGTTTCCTTGCTTATCCTCTTCCACTCCTGGAGTTCTCGTTTTTGCCTCTGCATTTACAAAATTGAATTTACGTAACGTTTATCACCTTGTGCATATTTGTGAGGGCGATGACTGGAAGACAGCTTTTACCACCCCGCTTGGCCCTTTTGAGCAGGGAAACCTGCGAAACAGGCTTGTAGGGATGATATAGCATCTGTGTTTTTTCCTGACCTAACGTATATACATATATATATATATATATATATATATATATATATATATATATATATATGCCCCTCTCGAGGTCATGGGGGTGGCTGTGTATGTATATATATATATATATATATATATATATATATATATATATATCTCATTAACTTAGAATTTAATGGTAGCAACACGTTGCAAAAAAGTTGGCACAGGGGCATTTTTACCACTGTGTTACATGGCCTTTCCTTTTAACAACACTCAGTAAATGTTTCGGAACTGAGGAGACCATTTTTTAAAGCTTTTAATTATTTTCCATTCTTGCTTGATGTTCAGCTTAAGTTGTTCAACAGTCCGATCGGTTGCCTCGAATAGAGGTGCAGAACATGGCCCACTCTGACTTAATGTCCAGCGCCTCCCTCGTGACAAGTTCAAGGTTTTGCCGGAGATGGGAATTGAAACTCTATCTGACGGGAGACTCTGCTAGAAGTTCCCGGCAGACTTTCACAATGCAATTGGGCCTTCCAAGTCTGACCGGCATCTTCCTCTACCAAAGGAGCCAACTCACCACCAGGTGGTGATCGGTAGAAAGCTCAGCCATTCTCTTCACCCGTGTGTCCAAAACCACAAATCGGATGACATAACTACAAAATCGATCATCGAACTGCGGCCTAGGGTATCCTGTTGCCGAGTGCACATATGGACACCCTTATGTTTTTACATGGTGTTTGTTATGGACAATCTGTGATGAGCACAAAAGTTCAATAACGAAACAACACTCGGGTTTAGATCCGGGCGGCTGTTCCCCTCAATCACGCCTCTCCAGGTTTCACTGTCATTGCCAATGTGAGCGTTGAAGTCACCCAGCAGAACAAGGGAATCACCTGATGGAGAACTCTCCAGTACTCCCTTGAGGGAACCCAAAAAGGGCGGGTAATCTGACCTGCTGTTTGGTGCGTAAGCACAAACAGTCAGGACCCGTCCCCTCACCCAGAGGCGAGGGAAGCTACCCTCTCGTCTACCAGGTTAAACTCCAACGTACAGGCTCTGAGTCAGGTGGCAACAAGAATTACCACCCCAAACCATCACCTCTCACTGCAACGCCAGAGTGGAAGACAGTCTCGCCCCTCTCAAGAGGACTAGTTCCAGAGCCCTTGCTGTGCGTCAAAGTGAGTCCGACTAAATGCAGCCAAAACTTTTAAACCTCACGTACCAGCTCTGGCTCCTTCTCTCCCAGCAAAGTGAAGTTTCACGTCCCAAGAACGAGCTTCCGTAGCCGAGGATGGGACCGCCAAGTTATATGTATGTATGTGTGTGTGTGTGTGTGTGCGTGTGTGTGTGTGTGTGTTTAATTACATAATTACATTTTTGAGACAAGAATAAAAAAAAGTGAGACATGTAATTTGGATGTCAGCTGGGATAGGCACCAGGTTACCTGCGACCCTAATGAAGAAACGCGGCACAGAAAAATGGATGGATGGAAAATAAGAGGGATTGTACTTATGTTTTGCTAACATTTGCATGACTGTTAATCATTTTGTTAAATTGCACAGTAAATAATTGTTTTTCAGAGCGACAGTTTAACCCTGGACTGGATTTCAGTGGTACTTCATATTAAGAGAGCCCCATTTTAAGAGTGCCTTTAGGTAAGAGCTGACTCTCGGCCAATTGTTATGCTTCTAGTTACAAGCAAAAATTTTAGTTATGAGCATCCATTAGTTGGCAGAGCTAATGTCACAGTGAACCCCGTAAGATCCTCCCAAAACATACTTGCTAGCATTAGCTTATAGCTAGAGATGGACATACCTTTGTTTTTCAGGCATGGGAAGTAATAAAGTGAGTGTGAAAGACAGTGCTCGGAAGTAGAAGCCGGTGATATTAATTGAATAAAAAATAAATAAAAATCATCAAAACGAAGCAATTCAAACATATCACTGCGAGCCTGCACCATACTGAAGCCGAATGAGTCTAATGGCATCCAACAATTATAAAGTAATATCTAAACGGGGGACATTAAACCATGAAAATATGGAAAAGCTGCTGATTGTGTGTTTGAAGGTGAAGCACCTAGAAGGAAACGCTGTAGAAGTCCACTCTTTAAGATAATTGCTGTACATTATTATTATTATATCACGTCATAAAACTACTTCAGTTTTTAGTAGTTCAATCTATTTTGTTGTTTTCATGCAATATTTAATATCTAAATGCATCTCAGGGCATTCAATCGATCGCAACTGGACTGTTTGGACGTTTAGCCGCTCATCGGAGTAGGCTTCATCAATTAGATTAGATTGGTCAGATCTAGTCGCACTAGATCTAGTCGGACTGAGATGACAATGAACTGGATGAATGAGAACCCGCCATGCCAAGACCCGCCATGCCAAGACTCGCCACGCCAGGACCCACGCCAAGCTTCGCCGCCTGCTGTTTCCACGCCAGACTCGTCTGCTGCCGAACCCACGCCAGACTCGTCTGCTGCCGCTTCCATGCCTGACTCGTCGTCTGACTCCACGCCTGCCACGACGAGGACACGCGCATCCACGCCGGCCACGACGACGACGCGCCCACCTCCTCGTTGGTCACAAATGTGGCCATTTCCTGTGCGTCCACCTCCTCTTCGGCCATGGATGTGGCCATTCCCTGGGCTAGGGCTGGGAACTGTATGGGTGGGGTGACTCAGCTTCGCCATGCTAAGCCGCAACCTCCGGCCCGGCCGCCGCCACCGGTCTTTCGGCCTGCTAAGCCGCAACCTCCAGCTCGGCCGCCACCACCAGTCTTTCGGCCTGCCAAGCCGCAACCCCCAGCTAGGCCACATCCACCTGAACCAAAACTAGCGCCAAGTCCAAGGCTAGTACCAGTAACAGCACCACGGCTAGCACCACGGCTAGCACCGGTATCTGCACCACGGCTAGCACCAAGGCCAGCACCAGGGCCAAGGCTAGCACCAGGGCCAAGGCTAGCACCAGTAGCAGCACCACGGCTAGCACCACGACCTGCACAATGGCTAGCACCAGTAGCTGCTCCACGGCTAGCTCCATGGCTAGCTCCACGGCTAGCACCAGCTCCAAGGCTAGCACCAGCGCCAAGGCTAGCACCAGTAGCAGCACCACGGCTAGCACCACGGCCTGCACCACGGCTAGCTCCACGGCTAGCACCAGCTCCAAAGCTAGCAACATGCCAAGCTGCACCAGGCAAAGCTCCGGTAGCTGCTCCACGCCGCCAAGTTCCGCCCGTAGCAGCTCCACGTCGCCAAGTGCCGCCCGTAACAGCCCCACGTCGCAAAGCGCCGCCTGTAGCACCTCCAAGCCAAGACCCTCCAAGCCAAGACCCGCCAAGCCAAGACCCGCCAAGCCAAGACCCGCCATGCCAAGACCCGCCATGCCAGGACCCAAGCCAAGCTTCGCCGCCTGCTGTTTCCACGCCAGACTCGTCTGCTGCCGAACCCACGCCAGACTTGTCTGCTGCCGCTTCCATGCCTGACTCGTTGTCTGACTCCACGCCTGCCACGACGAGGACACGCGCATCCACGCCGGCCACGACGACGACGCGCCCACCTCCTCGTCGGTCACGAATGTGGCCATTTCCTGGGCGTCCGCCACACCAAGTGCGTCCACCCCCTCGTCGGCCACGGATGTGGCCATTCCCTGGGCGTCCGCCACGCCAGGTACGCTGACCTCCTTGTCAGCCATGGATGTGGCCGTTCTCGAGTCGCCCACCTCGTCAGGTTCAGCGGCGGTCTATCCGTCGTCGCCGCCACCTGATTCTGCCCCGGTGGATTCGGGGACACGTGGTCTGGCGAACCACCGCCAAGTTCCCCTCCCTCCCTCCCATGACTCTTGATCATTGTTTTTTTTTGTTTTTGGATATCTGGGATCTGTCCGTAAGGGGGGACTCTGTCATGTCTGTGTGATCATGTTTTGTTTTGGTTATGTTCGGTTTGGTTTTTGGACTCTTTGTGCACTCTTGTTTGTTTTGTCACCATAGCGACCCATTAGTTTCACCTGTTTCACGTGTTGGACTCATGCACCTGTTGTCAATCACCACATCTCTATTTAAGCCTGTAGTTGCCAGGCAGTCAGCCTGGCGACATCACTATCTACACACCCTTGTTTTTTATGCTGATGATCAATGCTGCTCTTTTTTCATGCTTGTTTCTTGTCACAGTAAGTGTTTTTGTTTTTTTGTCCATAGTTCTGCCTTTGTTCTAGTTTTTGTTTTCATAGCCAAGTTTTGTACCTCCGCTGTGTTTATACCCTTTTTGGAGCTTTTGAGTTAAAATTAAAAGATGTCATTAACTTCACGTCGTGTCCGGTCCAGTCGCTTTGCACCACGGAAAACAAACCGCACCAAAGTCCACGCCTTGACACATTCATAGACATCTAAATGCACGATACATTTTAAAATTGTGGTGTTTTGGGGGACAAGTACAATTAACTGTTTTCAAATAATTTCAGTGGTAGACATTGCTCTGAGATGCAAGTGTTTTCAGTTAAGAACTTGTTACAGAATCAAATAAGCGTGTAAATTGAGGTACTCCTTTGTTTGTATTTTGCACAGGGAGTTGCTGGATCCAAGGGAAATGTTTCAGTGTATCATACACACGTTGGTTTCAAGAAAGTTACCAACAGCAATAAAATGAATCCATTCAATGCGCAATGTTATTATTTTTAATGAGATTTAACTCCACTGTAATGCTGAGTTGTTTTTAAATTATAGTAAAAATGATGAGGTGGCAATATGATTCCTCCAGTCAGCATTTTGACCAATGTGTGTTTCTCCTGCAAAATGATTCATTTCATTTGACAGGATAATTTCACCTCTATTAATATTGCCTTTTATGTCAACATTATGTTGCTCATGCAATGCAAAATTAGTCATAATAATAGTTTTCCTATTGCTGATTTAAAACATATAGGCTAGGATTATCTCATTGTTTATTCATGAGATCTTTAGATGAATTATAGATTATGTCCTTTTGAGCTCAGTGCCCTTGTGCGTATTTCTCCTATTAAGAGAATTCCAGATCATATCAGGCCAGCATGTTTCCTTTGGTTTTCTTTTGGGAAAAAAAAATCTTTCTGAAATCCTGCACCGATCCATCATAAAGCCTCGCTACTGAACATATCATACATCATCATGTGTGGTCTATGTAATATTCTGTGTGGTCTACTCTTATAGACTTCTTTTATATTCCTGCACCATGTCTTCAAGAAAATATCTGAACTCAGCTTTTTTTCTTCTCCTTTCTCCTCTTTGCTGTGAATCTTAATCTTGATAACCATTTCACATTCATTCCAACCAAAATAATTACTCACACGCCGCCAATGAACGTGTAATTATCATACAAGGTATCGTTAGAAAGATACACTCTCCATTATGCTCGGCCGTGTTTTGAAATAGCAATAATTAAACATCTGCCACATTTCAATTATTTCCACTTGTGGGGAAGAACAGCCTCAAGCAAATGGGGTGTTGTGCCCTCTGCATCTTGGGTATGAGATCCTGAATAATTGAGATAATTATCTCCCTCAGCAACAGGATTTTTCCAAAAGAATTAGCATAAAACATTGCTAATTTTAATGGGGGAACTAATGCAACTCAAATAATTATAGCGCAATGGGAGGCGTGAATCTTTCACCCCCACTTGGGGGAGGAGCAAAGGGCTTTGTTGTGTTTTCTTTATCAAAATGTTGCATCTAATTGATTCAGAGCGCAGCAGTTATTCCAGTTCAGCAAGCTTGATTTGATAATCGACATCGTTGATGATTACATTTGAGGAAAACTGTTATGGCTACATTATTAATACCTGATGTTTTTGTTCTTTTATTATTTCACACTTATATGTGCCCATAAAGGTCAACTAATTCACCAAACCATAAACCATGATAAATGACTTGGCACCAGTTTTACAGAATAATCCATAACAATATCGATATATATGCACTCTGGCAAGACGATAAATACAAGACTGCAAGGCAGAAATAACCATTTTCTGTTTGACTCTCTGTTGGTTTCTTATCATCCGCTGGCTTTACTCTGTCTGACATGTATTGCTAACTAAGTCTCTTTTTTTCCCCTTTTTTCCAGGTTAGACTGAGCGGTTCTCCAGGTGATGATGAACAATTTCAGTGTTGTTGCATCCAGGATTGTCTCACCCCGAGCAAAATTAGCACCAGAGCTGAAAAGTTTCGGCTTTTATCCATAGTTATTCTTACATGTCATCTTTTCTCAGCACACTTCCTGTCACGTCACAATTAACACCGTTTGTTGCGTGAGATCAAAAGTCATCAGAGAGGTGCATTAACCTGCTGACAGAGCTGATGTTCAGTGAATGGGACTTCCCCTCTGTTTGAATGCACAATATCAGTTTACCTTCTTAATGAAGCAGCTGTAATTACATGGGCACACGATACTTGCCTCTCATTAGCACGCTGGTTGTGATGCTTTGATGCCGTCAAAGATTCCACCAGTGCACAGAACAAAGAACGTCTTCCTCCAGTAAAAGGGGAGGATGATCCCGTCAATCAGTAAAAACCGTTGGCGTTAGCTGTGAAAGCTTATGTTTGGCTTCCAAAAAAGAGACTCCTAATTAACTTTTAAAAACCTGGCATAGTGTCTATGGATGTTCTCATTCATCCAGGGCACTCTTTCAATCACAACTGGACTTAGACTATGTTTTGCCTCTCATCTGACCAGGCTTCATCAGTTCATGCTCATAGACTTAGTTGGTCAGCTCTAATCTAGTTGCTGGTACTTGGCATAGTGCTTTTTTCCATATGTTGCTGCGTTGATGCCCCATTCCATGCTAGAGTAGGTTTGGTTCTGAAGAATTAATGGAGTGGACGAGGCCGTACTTCCTTCCAGATGTCTTAAGGCTCTTTTTGCTGTTCCATCCATCCATCTTCTTCCGCTTATCCGAGGTCGGGTCGCGGGGGCAGCAGCCTAAGCAGGGAAGCCCAGACTTCCCTCTCCCAAGCCACTTCGTCCAGCTCCTCCCGGGGGATCCCGAGGCGTTCCCAGGCCAGCCGGGAGACATAGTCTTCTCAACGTGTCCTGGGTCTTCCTCGTGGCCTCCTACCGGTCGGACGTGCCCTAAACACCTCCCTAGGGAGGCGCTCGGGTGGCATCCTGACCAGATGCCCGAACCACCTCATCTGGCTCCTCTCGATGTGGAGGAGCAGCGGCTTTACTTTGAGCTCCCCCCGGATGACAGAGCTTCTCACCCTATCTCTAAGGGAGAGCCCCGCCACCCGGCGGAGGAAACTCATTTGGCCGCTTGTACCCGTGATCTTGTCCTTTCGGCCATAACCCAAAGCTCATGACCATAGGTGAGGATGGGAACGTAGATCGACCGGTAAATTGAGAGCTTTGTCTTCCGGCTCAGCTCCTTCTTCACCACAACGGATCGATACAGCGCACCGATCCGCCTGTCGATCTCACGATCCACTCTTCCCCCACTCGTGAACAAGACTCCGAGGTACTTGAACTCCTCCACTTGGGGCAAGATCTCCTCCCCAACCCGGAGATGGCACTCCACCCTTTTCCGGGCGAGAACCATGGACTCGGACTTGGAGGTGCTGATTCTCATTCCAGTCGCTTCACACTCAGCTGCGAACCGATCCAGTGAGAGCTGAAGATCCTGGCTAGATGAAGCTATCAGGACCACATCATCTGCAAAAAACAGAGACCTAATCCTGCAGCCACCAAACCAAATCCCCTCAACGCCTTGACTGCGCCTAGAAATTCTGTCCATAAAAGTTATGAACAGAATCGGTGACAAAGGGCAGCCTTGGCGGAGTCCAACCCTCACCGGAAACGTGTCCGACTTACTGCCGGCAATGCGAACCAAGCTCTGACACTGATCATACAGGGAGCGGACCGCCACAATCAGACAGTCCGAAACCCCATACTCTCTGAGCACTCCCCACAGGACTTCCCGAGGGACACGGTCGAATGCTTTCTCCAAGTCCACAAAGCACATGTAGACTGGTTGGGCAAACTCCCATACACCCTCAAGGACCCTGCCACAGTTCCATGACCAGGACGAAAACCACACTGTTCCTCCTGAATCCGAGGTTCGACTATCCGGCGTAGCCTCCTCTCCAGTACACCTGAATAGACCTTACAGGGAAGGCTGAGGAGTGTGATCCCACGATAGTTAGAACACACCCTCCGGTTCCCCTTTTTAAAGAGAGGAACCACCACCCCGGTCTGCCAATCCAAAGGTACTGCCCCCGATGTCCACGCGATGCTGCAGAGTCTTGTCAACCAAGACAGCCCCACAGCATCCAGAGCCTTAAGGAACTCCGGGCGGATCTCATCCACCCCCGGGGCCTTGCCACCGAGGAGCTTTTTAACTACCTCAGCAACCTCAGCCCCAGAAATAGGAGAGCCCACCACAGATTCCCCAGGCACTGCTTCCTCATAGGTTGTTGGTGGGATTGAGGAGGTCTTCGAAGTATTCCCTCCACCGATCCACAACTTCCGCAGTCGAGGTCAGCAAAACACCATCCGCACCATACACGGTGTTGGTAGTGCACTGCTTCCCCTTCCTGAGGCGGCGGATGGTGGTCCAGAATCGCTTCGAAGCCGTCTGGAAGTCGTTTTCCATGGCTTCCCCGAACTCCTCCCATGTCCGAGTTTTTGCCTCCGCGACCGCTGAAGCCGCACACCGCTTGGCCTGTCGGTACCTGTCCGCTGCCTCAGGAGTCCCATGAGCCAAAAGAACCCGATAGGACTCCTTCTTCAGCTTGACGGCATCCCTCACCGCCGGTGTCCACCAACGGGTTCTAGGATTACCGCCACGACAGGCACCAACTACCTTGCGGCCACAGCTCCAATCAGCTGCCTCAACAATAGAGGTGCGGAACATGGTCCACTCGGACTCAATGTCCAGCACCTCCCTCGTGACATGTTCTTTTTGCTGTTTGCAAACCTAATTTTATTCAGCCTTCGGTCAGTCAAGAGATGGGATCTTTTGTTTCCGGTGCCTTGGCTCTCTGCTTGTCACAACAACTGCTTGTCACAACAACATGAGGAAGGATAAGAAATGAGGGAATACAGAACCATGGCAGAACCATCGTGAGGTAAACCAAAAGCTAATACCTACATTTCTCATTTTATCTTGACTGAGAGTGAGTGCTTCGCTCACACAAGGGAGCATCCTATGATCTGTGCTGATTAAAAGGCAGAAGCACACTCCTGCTCCCAGCCGGTTATCTGCGGGCTATAGTAGCAAACACAGACGCTTTCCTAATTGCCTGCATACCTGTAGGGCAGTGCAAGTTAGTCCGCTAACCGCATACTGTTCACTCACCATGCCAAGGGAAATGCTTTCAATAGCTAAGATTGTTTTTGATTTATAGCTAAAATAAAACACTTTCTTTTAACTGTCTAGCTATAAATTAAATGTGCAAAATACTTAATACAGTTTTAGCTAGGTCGGCCACAATATTTTTTATTCATAGAGTATCATAGAATTGTGCAGGCCTAGTCAATTGGCGGCCCAGGGGCCAGATCCGGTGTGGGAATGACACCAGACCAGGTCATTAGTTCACTTACAAACTTGGGGCCTGAAAAACTAAGACGGACAATTAAGAGAGAATAAATATTCTGTCTGTGTGCGGACGGGCAGATATAAAAATATTAGACCTTCATCAATGCTGCTGCATGACTTAAATTCAGTTGATTTGTTTTGGTGTCTACTAGCTTTTTAAAGGTATTTGTTTTTTCATATACTGTATGTCCTATATGACAAAAACAAACTTCTTGCAATATGCATTTTCTTGCCCCTGGATCATTACATCTGCAACATCATAACACCGCAGCACCTCCGAGAGCACACATTCAGGATGCAAAAAGTAGGTTTTATTGATTAGATGGTGCTTCATTACAGCCCCCCAAAAATGGTACATATAATATTTGTGTGCTGCATGTCAACAACATAACAAAAATGCCACAGGTTAGACCATATGATGCCAAAAATGTAGAAGAAAATGAACGTCTCCATGGTGACAGTCTACAAACCCCTCATCTAAATAGGGTGGTCTGCACCACATTCGCACTTATCAATTGTACACATGGTTTTAGATCACCTGCAACACATCCACTACAAGTACACACAATTTTATAGTTTGCACACGCTAATTAGCTTGTGGTTTTTGGATCTTAGCAGATCAGGACCTTGGTCTTGAAAATTTGGGCAAGAAATTCCTATAACCACGAAAGCACTCCTGTTATACAAAGGGACTTGGACCACTGTTAAACAATCCTTGCATTGACATTAAAGGGGAACATTATCACAATTTCAGAAGGGTTAAAACCATTAAAAATCAGTTCCCAGTGGCTTATTTTATTTTTCAAAGTTTTTTTCAAAATTTTACCCATCACGCAATATCCCTAAAAAAAGCTTCGAAGTGCCTGATTTTAACCATCGTTATATACACCCGTCCATTTTCCTGTGACGTCACATAGTGATGCCGATACAAACAAACATGGCGGATAGAACAGCAAGATATAGCGACATTAGCTCGGATTCAGACTTGGATTTCAGCGGTTTAAGCGATTCAACAGATTACGCATGTATAGAAACGGATGGTTGTAGTGTGGAGGCAGGTAGCGAAAACGAAATTGAAGAAGAAACTGAAGCTATTGAGCCATATCGGTTTGAACCGTATGCAAGCGAAACCGATGAAAACGACACGACAGCCAGCGACACGGGAGAAAGCGAGGACGAATTCGGCGATCGCCTTCTAACCAACGATTGGTATGTGTTTGTTTGGCATTAAAGGAAACTAACAACTATGGTTTACAGCATATGAAATACATTTGGCAACAACATGCACTTTGAGAGTGCAGACAGCCCAGTTTTGACTTTATCGTTGGAAATGCATCTGCTTTGAGTGTCGCAGGATATCCACACATTCTTGCCATCTTTGTCGTAGCATAGCTTTTGTCGGTAAAGTGTGCGGAACAAACGTCCAATTTCTTGCCACTTTCGCATCTTTGGGCCACTGGTGCAACTTGAATCCGTCCCTGTTCGTGTTGTTACACCCTCCAACAACACACCGACGAGGCATGATGTCTCCAAGGTACGGAAAACAGTCGAAAAAACGGAAAATAACAGAGCTGATTTGACTCGGTGTTTGTAATGTGTTTGAGACAATGGCGGATTGCTTTCCGATGTGACGTCACAACGTGACGTCATCGCTCCGAGAGCGAATAATAGAAAGGCGTTTAATTCGCCAAAATTCACCCATTTAGAGTTCGGAAATCGGCTAAAAAAATATATGGTCTTTTTTCTGCAACATCAAGGTATATATTGACGCTTACATAGGTCTGGTGATAATGTTCCCCTTTAAAGGCCATTGTCCACTGTGTGGACACTTGTATTTTGCACAATAGAGCTATTTTTTTCTGAAATGCGTAATTTTGAAAAAAGAAAAAGACCAAAAATAAATGTCCACTACAGAGGATGCTGGTTTCTCAAAGTAAGAATAATAACGAAGGGAGAAATTCGGCCCTCTGGTCATTACATTCTGGAAATTTGTCCCCTATAATGATTTAGTTGAAAGCCCTGGAATGGTGATTCTCAACTATTAGGTGTTTCAGTGGGTCGCAGGTCGGCAAAATGGGAATTGTCAGCCTTTATGCAAGGTTATGACTTCATCAAGTTATTAATGCATCCTTTCAAGTAAGGGTGTCCAAACTTTTCCACCAAGGGCTGCTTACTAAAAAATGAAAAAATGCGAGGGCCCCGTTTGATACATTAGTTTTAATGTATTAAATTAAAGATGCTAAAACCAATATACTGTACATCAGCATATGCTTAACTTTTTGGAAAAAACTAACAAACATCATCTTATATTTTTTGTAGTATAGGTGGCAGAGCAAATATGTGTTAGTGTTGTAGGAAATATACCTCATTAATAATTCATTGATGGAATTTTCAGAACATGTCGAGGTCCCCAAAAATGTAACTGCTGGCTGAAGAAAACAAATAGTAAAAAGGTTTTATGGAATAATAAATGAATATCATACTAGGAATGCAAATGATGCATTTGTTCGGAAACGGATGACTGATTGAAATATTTCAGTAAAAGACACATGATAATATGATATTTGCATCCGTTAGATGCATCATAAATAAACTGAGTCAGTTTAACATTTTGAATATATTGTATTTTTAACGGGCAGCACGGTGGAAGAGGGGTTAGTGCATTTGCCTCACAATACGAAGGTCCTGAGTAGTCTTGAGTTCAATCCCGGGCTCGGGATCTTTCTGTGTGGAGTTTGCATGTTCTCCCCGTGACTGCGTGGGTTCCCTCCGGGTACTCCGGCTTCCTCCCACCTCCAAAGACATGCACCTGGGTATAGGTTGATTGGCAACACTAAATTGGCCCAAGTGTGTGAATGTGAGTGTGAATCGTTGTCTGTCTATCTGTGTTGGCCCTGCGATGAGGTGGCGACTTGTCCAGGGTGTACCCTGCCTTCCGGCCGATTGTAGCTGAGATAGGCTCCAGCGCCCCCCGCGACCCCAAAAGGGAATAAGCGGTAGAAAATGGATGGATGTATTTTTAACCCTCTCAGTTGTATAAAATGGGTACAGCAAGTTATCTATAATGTGTCAGGCAGCTAAAGGAACACTTGATAATTTACTGTGGGAATGTCAGAAAATAACTGTCACAATTAAGGACCACGCGCCTACAGTCACCAAAGAATGGCAAAGTTTGGGCTCCTAGAGCCGTTTCATTTTGGCGTATTGAGACAGGACTTTTCACGCTTTCGGACTGGACCTTACAAGACTCTCGTATCCAGTTTTGAATGCCGCAGCCAAAGAAAAGAAACACACAGACATACGTAGTAATTTATCGATGATGGCAAAGTTATTGAGTTCATTTTCATTTACTGTTTGATTGACTGACGTATTGGCTAACTGTCCAGTCCTACAATTGTTTAATGCCTGTGGACATCAGATGTAATGCTTTTAAATGCCATTTAAGGCCTTCATTTTCACAAAACACATTTAATGACTATTAATGCTTTTTAATGCCCCGCAGGAACCGTGTTATAATGTTTTATAGTAATTGTTAGAATTGAACTGCTACCTGGAAGTGTGACTCCCTGATGCTGGTAGTATTGGCGCATTTAGCGGACCTGAATCGCTGCCAACAATCACGTCAGGTTCATCTCCATGAGGATGAATAAAATATGTGTCAAGTTTTTGTAATATGGCTCCTTCTCGTTCTCTTTTTCTTTTTCTGTTTGCTTTGCTGCTCATTGTCCGTCTCACCAAGCTTGTACTCTATTTTTACAAGTGACTGATTACGTCACGTGGTGGACGGTTTGATGACAATATCGTCATCAGCGATCCACTTGTGAATTATTTACAGCTCGTAAAGTGAAACGTTTAAGTGAAAATAGAACCAGTTATATCAGCGCAACATTTCATTCAATATTTTACACGACACCAGGTCTCAGAGCCGAGGGAGAGGCCCAGTTCTACCATGTAGGTTCCAGCTCCGTCCTGAGGGCCCATAGTACACCCCGCCCCCCAGCCCCTCCTATAGCTCCGCCCCTGGTGGTACATCACAGTTTTACACTTCAACATGTCAGAAAAGGAGTAGGAAGAAGGATATCTTATTTAATCCTACCTACCCCTTCTTGCATGACTTTCCTGACGTTTTCTGTCAATGATTTTGTATTCAACCGATATCCCTGCAGCCTTCCAAAGGAAGTTTAATTCACAGGTTTTATTACTTAATGATGTACAAACCTCGTTTCCATATGAGTTGGGAAATTGTGTTAGATGTAAATATAAACGGGATACAATGATTTGCAAATAATTTTCAACCCATATTCAGTTGAATATGCTACAAAGACAACATATTTGATGTTCAAACTGATAAACATTTTTTTTTTTGCAAATAATCATTAATTTTAGAATTTGATGCCAGCAACACGTGCCAAAGAAGTTGGGGAAGGTGGCAATATATACTGATAAAGTTGAGGAATGCTCATCAGACTGGCCTGCCTGTAGTCCAGACCTGTCTCCCATTGAAAATGTGTGGCGCATTATGAAGCCTAAAATACCACAAAGGAGACCCCCGGACTGTTGAACAACTTAAGCTGTACATCAAGCAAGAATGGGAAAGAATTCCACCTGAGAAGCTTAAAAAATGTGTCTCCTCAGTTCCCAAACGTTTACTGAGTGTTGTTAAAAGGAAAGGCCATGTAACACAGTGGTGAACATGCCCTTTCCCAACTACTTTAGCACGTGTTGCAGCCATGAAATTCTAAGTTAATTATTATTTGCAAAAAAAAAATAAAGTTTATGAGTTTGAACATCAAATATGTTGTCTTTGTAGTGCATTCAATCGAATATGGGTTGAAAGGGATTTGCAAATCATTGTATTCCGTTTATATTTACATCTAACACAATTTCCCTACTCATATGGAAACGGGGTTTGTATTTGGATGTTATAAAATCTGCCATGATGCGATACTTCAATGAAAAAACAGTCACTCCCGTTATTAACAGTTGAAGTTTGGCATGTTGACAAAAAAGATGAACAAACTCATGATGTTGATTTCCATTTCGGTTTAAAATTGTTGTAGATTCAGTCATACAACTGATAGAAATCTTGATCGAAAGCATCGTAATGCACACATTTTTTTGGTTTTGTTGAGCGTCACACACATGTTTGCAATTTGATGTAAGGTGATGAGTGCGCTTGGCTATGACGGCCAGGGATCAATGCTCTCCGGATAGATCATCTGCCAGTGACCAACGCATGGTCGTAATTGTACCAGGAGGAAATCAACTCTCAGCTAGGGGAAATCAAGGTTTTAATTCAATTAAAGATAAGACTGCACACAAAGGACGGGAATGAGAAGCTCTTTAGGATCTACAAGCTGGTGACCCGGGCTCTGCAGCTCTCTGGAGGACCATTTAATATCTTACTGCTCCATTGTTAACATGGAAATCTATGGCCTGAACCACGTTGACGACATCAGCGAGCATGATGGTGTGCAAAGGCACCCTGACTGTCCTTAAATTATCTGATGGACTTCAGATCGCTTCAGATTTGTTCATCTCAACAACGTGCTCAGCATGTAGCTGTTTTACAGGCTTTTTTTGTTTTTTGCTGAACGTGCAGATTTAGATTATAAATGTGATCATTCTTGTTTTTATGATACTATTTTATCACTATTTCAAATCTGTTCACTTGCCATTATAAAAAATGTTAGCAGCTGCATGCGAGTGTGAGCTTTTTGCGATTCAAGCGCAATGCGAGAAGCAGAACGGAGGAGCGGGTTTTACGACACTCTGTAGATAAGCACGTTATCGACAGAGGGGGACACACCTCTGAATCCTGATTACAGCCACTTTGTGACACCTGGGGGACTGAGAAAGATGTCTTTAAACCAGCGATAAATATTCACTGCGGCTTAATTGTGCATTTGCAAGTGATATTAAGCTCAACCAGCAGCGATTATGCAGCAAACGTGGGCACGCGTCATCTGTTTTCTGCCCAAAACTCATCCAAACAGTTATTTTGGTGACTTTTCATGAAACGTGTCAGTATGCACGTCTGCGCAATCAAAGGTACACAACTGCTGCACCACCAATCACCTTCTGCTATTGTTCTTTATTTTATGGGTACCAACCCCCATTTTTTATAGACCATCCCACTAATTGCAGCCTGCATAAACAAAGCGCGGATGAGCCCTGGAAGTATAAAATGCTCACATAATTAGTTTTGCAGGGGGAGGACTGTCTGTGGACATTGATCTGATGGTTTTCTGTATTGAATAGCAGAGGGAGGGACGCATGTGACGGTGACAGGTAGCTTGTGTCATGGATCACAGCCTCTCGTCAATAGCTTGCCCCCTGACTGGAGGCGGTTGCTGTGGAGCATTGCGTGAATGACACAAGTGCCAATTGATTTGGGATAAAGCCAGAGAGGAATAATTTAACACATTATGAGTTTGTTTTGGGTTTGACATGTTGCTGTCAGCTTTTGTTTCGCTTGTATTACTGCCTATGAAGTGACTGCAACCTTATAGGGTACATGGCAGAAACATAGTGAAAAGTTTCACTATAGCCTGGCCACTATATCATGCTTGCAAAAATTACAGTGAACTATGGATGGGTACCTTCAGATTTGAATTAATATGATACTGATTTCCCGTAACTTGACTCTCGCCAGATCCTTGTAGTTTGCTGAGCTCCACACACGAATCTGGGAGTTCTCAATAGGAGATGTATTTCAGAAGGCGGGGCCTTGTAAAAAAAAATCATTGTATGTGATTGGATAAACCACTTGTCCGTTATCTTGAATGACGTGCTACTTCAACCACTCACATCCAAATCAACCCGTGACGCTGATGAGAGCGACGCTGCGAAATCCAAAACAGAACAGCTGACATATTGGATAACGACAGAGCGAAAGGTTCTCTGTTCATCTTTTAAATAATTCATATTCGATAGATTCGACAAAACAGTTGCAATAGCAATGAGGGCTGCGTGCCAACATTGTTTGAATCAAACAGTCGCTTCGGCGCTACGTCACATCTATGAAATCCCGCCCGGCGATCCTGATTGGTTCATTATTTTTTGCTATCTGGAAGGATAGATCCTTGTGTGGAGCTCAGCAAACTATAAGAATCTGGCGAAAGTCAGGTTAGATTTCCCGTACCTCGTTAATAAATGTTCATTTGTTAAATAATACAATCTATTTTTTTATCTGACATTTAAAAATGATAACTGTGCTGTCCAGTCGTAAAAATCCCGTTTTCTTACTTTTCCGAGTCTCATTTGCAAGTATTATATAGTAGACTTTGTATGCAGCTGCAATTCCAATACGTTAGATGGCAGTAGTGTATTGCCGGTGTGTTGCCTAACCAGAGAAGTAGTCTTTGCCATTAAGCTGAGTCTAGTATTTTATTGCGCTCTTAAGTGTTTATACACATGTTTATATTTACACATGTTCATATTATACTTATTACACACCAACTGTTTGATTTTAATGTGTTTAGTTTCATTACCATTACCAAATTTAGAGGTGTTGTAATCGCCATGTAACATTTCTAATGTTAATCAGTAGCAAATACAAAGTAAATTAGCATTGAGCTAGCAGATTTTTAAAAGCGGAGCTCTACTTTACATTTCAGCGTTTTCTATCGGGCATACTTTCTTTGTTGCCATCAAGAACTGCAACATTACCATACCCAGTAGTATTATTTGGTCAGTGCCTATAAAAGTACCACATTCGGTACCCATCCCTAAGGAGAACACAGTTTGCATGCCAGGCCAGTAGTTGACAATAGAACTTGGCATGTGCGTCCTCAAGGGCGCAACTGTCATTTGAATAGCCTTCATTGGTAGGGGTGCATAGATATACAGTATGTTCGGTACCACTTGAAATTGAGCTATAAATAATTGTATATGTATTTGATCAACTTCTGACAATGAGGATCTGTGCTTGACTACTCTATCTTAGGCTTCATTGTCAAGTGCATGTGCCTCCCATCATTCAGACCAAGCTGCATAGAGAGAAATCTGTGTATCATTTGTTGAATCATTTTTAAGAATAAAAAAACAACTAAAAAACAAAACTTATTTTTCGCCCTACTGTCTTCTTCTTCTTCATTTTCTTTTACCTATAAGCCCATGTCCACATAAAACTACTTCCCGACAAACTTGGTGTATCGAATGAAAACATAGTGTAGTGTCCGTTATGCTTTTAGTCCGTTTTCAAATTGTGCACATCGGAATGTGTGAGTGGTTATTTGTTTTGGATCTGCAAACAAATAAAAACAAGATATTTTTGCTCAAATAGTTTCATTATGTCTTTGAATGTTAAAAGAGGAAAGAGTCCCAGGTATTTGAGAGCATGACTGCTCCCTCATCACAATTGATGGTGTCCTTGGCCGCTTATTTAAAATCTATTGCCTCCTTAATCCATTATTTGAATTTGTTAGTTTCTGTCGACGTGGTTTTGCTGTTGTCCCAGTCCATGATGTGGTTGTTTATTATGCAACCACATTGTGGACTTTGACGACGCCAGGTAGACTTGACAGGTCTACATGGTTGGCTAAGCCTAAAAGAACAGGTGATAGGCGAAAATCCATCTATTATACCAAAAATATTGTCTGACTAAAAGAAAATTGTTAAAAGTTATTTTTGTCAGGCCTGCTACTGACAGTTTAGTCATGTTTGTGTTTTCCTTTGTTCTGTCCTTTTTCCAGTCGAGCGCTCCTATTTTGGTTTCTGTTTCCTGTCACTGCACCTCTGTCCTGAGCGCTGCCTCCCTCACCTGTCTCAGGTTGGCTCTCTGGACACGCCTGTTACCTGTTGCTAATCAGGCTTCTTTATAAGCCAACCTGCCCTGCACATAGGGATGGTTCATTCTACTTGTTGGTCGGCTTCCTGTTGCCAATAAAAATACTTTTACCTGCACGCCATCTGCTATTTCTGCATCCTTGGTGTCACGCTTCAAGCACCGCTCATCAAACCATGACAATTTAGTTTTTTTAGGATTGGTTTTACATTGGAAAATGAATGAATGAACAAATGATACATAGATTGATCGACGCTACTGGCAAAGCTCACTCGTTTCAACACGGCTAATGCCTTTAAAAATTACCTGAGCTCGAACATCTTCCACCATCCTTCAGATCTTTCATATGGAACTATTTAGGTTTTCGTAGTAAGTATGACTCTGATGGCAAGGGGATTGTTGCCAAAAGTACAAGAGGTAGATGCAAGTGTCACACTCTATGCTAAACTACATTGGCGGAAATACAACAAAGAAGACAACACATTTCTGCTGACATTATTCTGACCCCAAACAAGTAGAACCAGAGACAAAATAAGCATGCATGCTACAAACATTTAGAAGGCCATTAGCAAATGGTAGATTTGCTTCTTGAGCTGAGCAGAGTTCCGAAGTTGCACAACTCCTTGCAAATCGGTTCAACTGCTTCCGATGTTTACCTGCAAATCGTTACCCCTTATTCCTGCGCTGCTATAACAATTGTTAATTTTTTTCCCAAAGTTAGGTGATGCCTTTCAATGGCCAATTCTGTGAGCTCTCCCAAAATAATTCCGGGAAACACTTCTTTAAAAATGAGCATGGCTCTTGTCCTTCTTTTTTCTTCGGTGAGGCCCACAGGTCTGAAATTATTGTGTCTGGAGTTAATCTGTTATATTTCAAAACTTTACATTTTGACTATAGTGCTAGAAGCTTAGCTTCTAGGTCCGTAACCTCATTTTCTCTACATGATATTCAGTTGCTTATCACCTTTCACAAACCTTCAATTGCTGATATAATTCTGTCACATCTAGACGAAAAACGCCACTTTCATATGCACCGTCTTCAGGCGTTCCACGAGGTCCAGCCCTCTGCATTAGCATTCTCTTCCTCGCCTCAAGTTTGAAAGTCTGTTTCTTTGGCTTGCTTTGGCGATACAATATTTTTGCCATCTAAATTTCCTCTCTTAGCCTTCCTTATGATTACTGCAAGACTTTGAGGTTGAGATTTATCGAAAACTGAGAGCTATTTTTTCAAGATTTCACTTGCAGGGGTAGAGCATAACAGGAAGTCCCCAAGTTTTATTATTTAACTCCTGCTTTTTATCACCATAGTATTAGCATTTTTTGTGCTTTGCTGTTTTCAGAATTTTTGCTTAAATATACTATCGTATTCTTCGGAGTATAAGTCGCACCGGAATATAAGTCGCACCTGCCGAAAATGCATAATAAAGAAGGAAAAAAACATATATAAGTCGCACTGGAGCCCGGCCAAACTATGAAAAAAAAAGCGACTTATAGTCCGAAAAATACGGTACTTGGCTACAATGAACTGCATTAACTGACTCGTCACTTAAACTATTGCCCAGTTGTAATTTTGTTGACTAAAAACATTTGTCTTATCGTCAACAATGTTGATTTTGACGGGAGTTTTTATTTTGTTCTAGTCAGTCTTTTCTTGAAATCACTTTTAATAAGGTTATTGCACAGCATCTCAAAAACTTAATTCAATAAGACCTGTTTTAGTCAAGGGAAATTACGTCGCTGACGATAACTAAAACACACATTTTTATTCAACAAAATGAACACTGCTATTGCCTCCATAACCACTATTGATCCTTTCCTTAATGATCAAATGGAAATGGAATGCCATGAAATAGAGTGCAGACCTCTGCCAGGGGCAAACTTTTAAAAGAAAAAACTAAAAACTATTTTGTGTGGCAACATGTGTTTGTTGGTCCTTTGCTAGTTAGCATGCTACCTGGTTCATGGAGGATGACAGACGGAAGCTACCATTATGACTCAGGGGTGTCGACTTTTACTGGATGTCGTTGTGACTCAATTATATACAAATATAGGTCATGGTTTGATGCATTTTTTTTTTTTTTACATAATATTGCTAATTGTCTAACTATTTACTTTGTATGGTGTCAAAATGACTGCCTTAAAAAAGCTTATCAAAACAAACCTAGTGGCGGTCCAAAACTTTTGTACAGTACTGTATGCGATAAATGAAGACTCGTGGCATGTAATACAACTCCACACAATTGCAATGTGTTGAATAGATGTTTTACATGTGTTATAATAAGCATGCATGCTACTACAGCGGTGTGTTTCACCATTACTGTCACACACTGTTTTTAACATTTGGACACAGATCGGATCACTATTCTTTTTAAAAACATTCCCTTTAAAGGCCTACTGAAACCCACTACTACCGACCACGCAGTCTGATAGTTTGTATATCAATGATGAAATCTTAACATTGCAACACATGCCAATATGGCCGCGTTAGCTTACTAAAGTGCAATTTTAAATTTTGCGCGAAATATCCTACTGAAAACATCTCGGTATGATGACGCCGGCACGTGACGTCACGGATTGTAGAGGACATTTTGGGACAGCATGGTGGCCAGCTATTAAGTTGTCTGTTTTCATCGCAAAATTCCACAGTATTCTGGACATCTGTGTTGGTGAATCTTTTGCAATTTGTTCAATGAACAATGGAGACAGCAAAGAAGAAAGCTGTAGGTGGGAAGCGGTGTTTTGCGGGCGGCTGCAGCAACACAAACACAGCCAGTGTTTCATTGTTTACATTCCCAAAAGATGACAGTCAAGCTTTACCATTGGCCTGTGGAGAACTGGGACAACAGAGACTCTTACCAGGAGGACTTTGAGTTGGATGCGCAGACGCGGTACCGTGAGTACGCATGCAGCTGCGGCTTCCAAACATTTGATCGCTTGCCCGTACGTGCGTGCCGCTATGTGCATGTCACGTACGTAACTTTGGGGACTTTGGGGAAATATATGTGCTGTATGAACTTTGGGGAGGTGAATGGTACTTTGGGCTTTGGGATTGAGTGTGTTGTGCAGGTGTTTGAGTTGTATTGGCGGGTTATATGGACGGGAGGGGGGAGGTGTTTGTTATGCGGGATTAATTTGTGGCATATTAAATATAAGCCTGGTTGTGTTGTGGCTAATCGAGTATATATATGTCTTGTGTTTATTTACTGTTTTAGTCATTCCCAGCTGAATATCAGGTCCCACCCGCCTCTCACAGCATCTTCCCTATCTGAATCGCTCCCACTGCCCTCTAGTCCTTCACTCTCACTTTCCTCATCCACAAATCTTTCATCCTCGCTCAAATTAATGGGGAAATTGTCACTTTCTCGGTCCGAATCGCTCTCGCTGCTGGTGGCCATGATTGTAAACAATGTGCAGATGTGAGGAGCTCCACAACCTGCTACTTCCGGTACAGGCAAGGCTTTTTTATCAGCGACCAAAAGTTGCGAACTTTAACGTCGATGTTCTCTACTAAATCCTTTCAGCAAAAATATGGCAATATCGCAAAATGATCAAGTATGACACAAAGAATGGACCTGCTATCCCCGTTTAAATAAGAAAATCGCATTTCAGTAGGCATTTAAGAGACATTGAAACTCCAAAAACAATGTTGTCTTAAAAAGATATGTATTAGTCAAGACTGTTTTTATTTCTCATGTGTGGTTGTGGCTTATTTTTAATACAAGTGGGATGTGGTCCTTGCTGTGCTGGCTACACCACTAGAATGTAAAATAGTTAATGTAAGGGGGGAGGGTGGTTTAAGCTATGATGTGTGCTAGGTGTTGCAGGAATAAAGATGATGGTGCTGATGTGTGTATTGGGGTGCAGGTGCGCTGAGTGCCGGGGGTGGGGATGACCTTGGCCATGGTGGTGAGCCAGCCATCTGTCTTGGGCCATGAAGAGGTGACCCGGCATTATTGTTTGTCTGACGGGGTACGCTGGGGTCACTGGGGGGGGTCAGACCTCCTGGGTAGAGAACAGAATAGGGTGTCTGAGTTGTATGTACCCAAACCCATAAAGACAATCAACATGTACACCAATGAGACCATAACTATGAAGTATACTTTCATAGTTAGATCATCAAGACATTATTTTCTCCTTATGCAACTTTGAGAAGTGTGAACGAACGCATCCATGATGCTGAGAAAGTCCTCTCAAGGATAGGAAATTGGCCATGTTATAATCATTCTGTCATTTTGATGTGGCACCCCAATAACCTTTTACCAATTTGTAGGACATTTTATCGAAAGCACGGAAAGGGGAAGTAATTTAGACATAATTTGCTCCTTTCGTCAATTCAGAATGGCCTTTTATTCTCACTCTTTCAGGGACATTTGAACAGAAACTGTCTTTTTTTGTATCAGTGTGCCCTCTGTTCTGGCTGTAATGCTTATAGTAATACATGGCTTCAACGAGCATAAGGGAGCCAGATTTGGATGAACATTTTCACTTATTGATAAACTAAAAATAATAAAAACTCTGAATATCACCAATTTTGTTTATTCCGGGGGGCATTTGACTGCATCTTAACTCTGAATGTTCTCAACTCTTGTTTGAACGTTGGATTGAGCAGAATGATATTGTCCGGACTCCGAAGGAGTTACCATGGCATAGCTGTAGCAGAATAATATATGTAAATAAACTAGGGCTGTACATAATGCAGCCTGTGTTACATTGTAGTAATAAAATAAGCAGTGTCAATCAAAAAATAGAGCAAAACAATATAACTGGAAAAAGATATGTTGATACTAATAACTAAAAAGAGATTTATCTTAAAATATATATATACATACGTTTTCTTGTCTTTTTAAAGAAAGTGCATGCATCATGGCCAATTTTGCAAATTATAAGATGATGTCATATCACCCTCCACCACCACAAATGGATTGCCAATCTGTGGGAAACAACGCAGCATTGACCCGATCGCAAAATTTATAACAACCAGCGCCACCTTTCAGGTAACCATCCGTGGTTAAGCTGCAGGAGCATGTGCACTCAAAATAAATTGTGTGATTAATCTTCATTTATTGACAATTAGTGCAATCATTTTTGTAATTATCGCATGTTAAATTTGACAGCCATATTCAAAACATTATGAATCATGTCTTCCTTGAATTCGTCCTTTTTATTGGATTGTTTTTTTTTTCTTTTCTCAGTGGGGTCAAAATCAAAAGCAGACAAAGACCCCCGATGAAGCAGTCAGACAGTTGGAGGTCATGCAATCAAAGTGTTAAAAGATGGAGGGACCATCATGTCTGTCCTTTCAGCGTTAATCACAACCCCATCGCTCAAATTTTTCTTGGCAGTTTCAATCACCATCCTGTTTTCTTATCACCCTGGACTTGACCCGCTCAACTCTTCCCCCTCGACTACTTCAATCTAATCGCAAGTTTCACTTCTCACCCTGTGCTCATTAGTCACATTTGTGAGCAAGAACACACTTCACATTAACAAAGTGGAAGTCAGGTAAAACCAGCTCAGCTATTTTACCCAAGACTGTTTTTTTTTTTTTCAAAGGACAATATAAAATGTCTTATGTGTTAATCAAGGCCCACTTCAAAGAGCAGAGCATTTGACTTTCTGGACCAAGATGCAAGCTCTCTTGAGATCAGAGGTCGCCGGAGCAAGGACCTCATGAAAGTTACTGTAAAATGGACTTTACAGCTTTGTATAGATATATGTCTTCGATTTGTCTCATGTCTGATGGACTTCTGAAACTTCATTTCAAGAATGGACACGCCTTTTTTTATAATGAAGATGTGTCCGTTCTTGTGTTCAGCTATTTTTTGTTTCAGTTTATTTTCCAGCGGCAACATGTTTGATGCTTACCGCCATGTCAAAATGAGAGTAATGTTGCACAATATATGATATAAATGTTCTAAATTTGGCAGACGATAAGAGTACTCTTGTTATATTGTGACAATCATGGCTGTTACTAGAAAGTCTTGGCCCCCTGAAAGAGTATCGGCGTGGGCCCCTCTAACCCATTCATTGCCGCATTCAATGTTCTAGTTTTTTAGTATTCTTGACGGTGCCCTGTGTAATACACCCAATTTGTTTCCTTTTTTGCGATTAACCATTTAACAGGTCAAAGTATTATGTAAATTATGTATTATTAGTTGTCTTTAAACTTTTTTTGTATTTAGGATATTCAAATTTCCCACTAAACACATTTTACAAGACCACTTTGAAAACATCATAACGTAACTGACTTTCATCAGATGCTTAATTGTTCTTTATAAGCACCTGAGGAAGGTCATTCTGCAGTTACTCAGTGATTATTAATTATTAATAATAATGTTTTAGAATTACTCAGTAATTATTAATCAGAATCAGCGCCCCCCGCGACCCCAAAAGAGAATAAGCGGTAGAAAATGGATGGATGGAGAATCAGAAACACTTTATTAATCCCTGAGGGGAAATTAAAATCGGTCTAAGCCTGGGCCCCTGGAGAAAGGGTCAAGACTAAGGCCAAGGGAAAAAACAACTCATAGCCATAGCACGCATCCCTCTTACATGTGTGTAAGAGGGAAACATCAAAGAACACAAAGACATTAAAAGAGCAGAGCTGATGCAACCAGCCACTTTTACAAACACTGTTTCCATATGAGTTGGGAAATTGTGTTAGATGTAAATATAAACGGAATACAATGATTTGCAAATCCTTTTCAACCCATATTCAATTGAATGCACTACAAAGACAACATATTTGATGTTCAAACTCATAAACTTGATTTTTTTTGCAAATAATAATTAACTTAGAATTTCATGGCTGCAACATGTGCCAAAGTAGTTGGGAAAGGGCATGTTCACCACTGTGTTACATGGCCTTTCCTTTTAACAACACTCAGTAAACGTTTGGGAACTGAGGAGACACATTTTTAAGCTTCTCAGGTGGAATTCTTTCCCATTCTTGCTTGATGTACAGCTTAAGTTGTTCAACAGTCCGGGGTCTCCGTTGTGGTATTTTAGGCTTCATAATGCGCCACACATTTTCAATAGGAGACAGGTCTGGACTACAGGCAGGCCAGTCTAGTACCCGCACTCTTTTACTATGAAGCCACGTTGATGTAACACGTGGCTTGGCATTGACTTGCTGAAATAAGCAGGGGCGTCCATGGTAACGTTGCTTGGATGGCAACATATGTTGCTCCAAAACCTGTATGTACCTTTCAGCATTAATGGCGCCTTCACAGATGTGTAAGTTACCCATGTCTTCGGCACTAATACACCCCCATACCATCACAGATGCTGGCTTTAATGTGCTCTATAAATAAAGTTGATTTGATTTGATTTGATTTTCAACTTTGCGCCTATAACAATCCGGATGGTTCTTTTCCTCTTTGGTCCGGAAGACACGACGTCCACAGTTTCCAAAAACAATTTGAAATGTGGACTCGTCAAACCACAGAACACTTTTCCACTTTGTATCAGTCCATCTTAGATGAGCTCAGGCCCAGCGAAGCCGACGGCGTTTCTGGGTGTTGTTGATAAACGGTTTTCGCCTTGCATAGGAAAGTTTTAACTTGCACTTACAGATGTAGCGACCAACTGTAGTTACTGACAGTGGGTTTCTGAAGTGTTCCTGAGCCCATGTGGTGATATCCTTTACACACTGATGTCGCTTGTTGATGCAGTACAGCCTGAGGGATTGAAGGTCACGGGCTTAGCTGCTTACGTGCAGTGATTTCTCCAGATTCTCTGAACCCTTTGATGATATTACGGACCGTAGATGGTGAAATCCCTACATTTCTTGTAATAGCTGGTTGAGAAAAAAGTTTTTTCTTAAACTGTTCAACAATTTGCTCACGCATTTCAGAATCAGAATCAGAATCAGCTTTATTGTCATTACGCAGGGTAACGAGATTGAGGCCATTCCATACAGTGCGATGTGTGCATGCAAGAAAACAATGTGTAAATATATAAAAATATAAAAAATATAAAAGTGCAAAGAAGGGTGTGGCCCACAAATGTGACCCTGTACACTCTATACAGTGGGTGAAATTAATATATACATGAATATCAACATGAAAAAAACAGGGTGGTTGGTGGAATTGGTTATTGCACCGAAGAGAAGGCAGATATGAGGGACAATGGGGCAGTCCGTTCAGGGTGGTTATGGCCCTGGGGTAGAAGCTGTTCTTTAGCCTGTTTGTCTTAGTTTTAATGCACCTGTAGGGAAGCGCTGTCTGAGCCTTCTTGATGATTGATGTGGTGTTGACTGTCCAGGAAAAGTCGCTAGAGATGTGGACTCCAAGGTACCTGAAGGTGTGGACCCTCTCCACACGCTCGCCGTTGAGGGGGGCCGGGTCGATGCTGAAGTCCACGATGATCTCTCTGGTCTTGCTGGTGTTGAGAGCGAGGGTGTTCTCCGAAGACCAGGCCGTCAGCTTCAGGACCTCCTCCCTGTAGGCAGCCTCGTCACCCCTGGAGATGAGCCCAACCACTGTGGTATCGTCAGCGAACTTGACGGTAAGGTTGTCACTGTGGGCTGGACTGCAGTCATGGGTGTAGAGGCAGCAGAGGAGGGGGCTCAGCACACAGCCCTGTGGGGAGCCAATGCTCAGCGTGCGGGAGGATGAGAGGTGGGGGCCAAGTCTCACATTCTGGAATGTGAGACTCCGTTAGGAAGTCCCTTATCCAGGCGTTTGTGAGAGGGGGGAGGCCAAGAGTGTGCAGAGTCTGTCCGGGATTATTGTATTGAAGGCAGAGCTATAATCCACAGAGAGCATCCGGACGTAGCTCTGCTGCTGTTCCAGATGGTTCAGAGCAGAGTGGAGAGCAACAGCGATGGCGTCCTCTGTGGATCTGTTCCCCGGTATGCGAACTGGTGGGGGTCGAAATCTGGAGGGATATGGTCCTTGATGTGCTGGAGAACCAGTCTCTCGAAGCACTTCATGATTACCGGAGTGAGGGCCACTGGTCGGTAATCATTCAGGCTGGTGATGGGAGACTTCTTGGGCACCGGGATTGTTGTAGATGACTTCAGGCAGGATGGGATGACTGCCTGAGCCAGGGAGAGGTTGAAGATCCTGGTGAGGGGGGGGGAGCGAGCTGGTGGGCGCACACCCTGAGCACCTTTCCAGGTACTCCGTCTGGTCCGGCAGCCTTCCTGGGGTTCACAGCCAGGAGCACTCGTCTGACACTGTGCTCTTGTACAGTGAGTGGAGTGGTGCCGGAGCCCGGTGGGGGCGGGGGCAGGGCTGGAGCAGATAAGTGTCGCTGGGGTGGTTTCGAAACGGGCAAAGAAACAGTTAAGCTCCTCTGCCAGTGTCGCACTCTGATCCGCAGTTGTCACATTGCAGCCTCTGAAGTTTGTGATGTCATGAATGCCCCACCACACCTCCCGTGAGTTATTGCAGGACAGATGGGACTCTATGCACCTCCTGTGGTCCGCCTTTGCTTTTTTAATCCCTCTCTTCAGGTCGGCTCTAGCAGCACTGTACAGTGCCCTGTCCCCTAACCTGAAGGCTGCGTCGCGGGCCCTAAGGAGTGTGCGGACCTGGCTGGTCATCCAGGGTTTCTTGTTGGGGTAAACCCGGATGTTTTTTTCCACAATCAAATTCCCGATGCAGAACTGTATGTAGTCCAGCACCGTTCCTGTGGCTGTCTCCAGCTCCTGTTGTTGGAAGAGGTCCCAGTCTGTGTGTTGGAAGCAGTCCTGAAGTTTGGGGAGTGCATCGTCAGACCAGGTCATAACAGTCTTTGTGATGGGCCTGGCCTGGTGTCTGATGGGGGTGTAGGTAGGAGAGAGCAGAAGGGAAAGATGGTCTGACTGTCCAAGCTGGGGGAGGGGTGTAGCTCTGTACGCGTGTTTCATGTTGGTATACACATGGTCCAGGGTGTTCTTGCCCCTTGTAGAACACTTCACGTGCTGGTAGAACTTAGGGAGTACAGTCTTCAGATTGGCCTTATTAAAATCCCCTGCTATGATATGAACACCGTCGGGGTGGGCCCGCTGCTGTTCGTTGACGGTGTTCAGCAGAAGAGAGAGCGCTGTGTTTACTTTGGCGTCCGGTGGAATATACACAGCCGTGATGATAACAACAGACAGCTCTCTCGGGAGAAAAAAAGGCCGACATCTAACAGACATGTACTCCACGTCCGGGCAACAGTGCTGTTCAGTGATTGTCCCGTTGTTGCACCAGTTCTCATGCACGTAAATACAGAGCCCCCCTCCTCTGCTCTTACCGGAGTCCTTAGTTCTGTCCCGGCGGAGCAGAGTGCGGCCGGCTAGCTGCATGCTAGCATCGGGTATTTCCGGGTGAAACCAGGTTTCGGTGATAATCATAGCACAACAGTCCCGAACATAGCGGTTTCCAGCGAGTTGTAACTCCAGGTCGTCCATCTTCTGTACGAGGGATCTGGCATTGGAGAGGAACAGGCTCGGTAGAGGTGGCTTGTGGGGTTGTTTTCTAAGCCTGAGCAAGACGCCGGACCTGCGGCCATGCTTCTGCTTCCTCTCCCTCCTCCGTCTGCGCCGTCTCCCAGACGCAACAACAAACCACAGAAAGCCAGGTGCTCTCGCTATGTCGTCTGGGATGTTGTGCTCGTGGTGAAAGTCGCTCGAAACAGATATCTGGTGCGAGTTCCTGATATCCAAGAGTGACTGGCGAGTGTACCGGGTGTTTGCAGTACAGGTGGTGCACAAAAGGAAAATAAACAAGAAGAAAAGAAGGAGGAAAGAGCACTGAAATGGAGAGCCGTAAGCCGCTGCGTCTGTGCGGGCCGCCATCTTGGAGAAAAAAAAGAAAAAAAAGTGGCAAAGTGGTGACCCTCTCCCCATCTTTGTTTGTGAATGACTGAGCATTTCATGAAATCTACTTTTATACCCAATCATGGCACCCACCTGTTCCCAATTTGCCAGTTCACCTGTGGGATGTTCCAAATATGTGTTTGATGAGCATTCCTCAACTTTATCAGTATTTATTGCCACCTTTCCCAACTTCTTTGTCATTACGTTGCTGGCATCAAATTCTAAAGTTAATGATTATTTGCAAAAAAAAAAAAAACGTTTATCAGTTTGAACATTAAATATGTTGTCTTTGTAGCATATTCAACTGAATATGGGTTGAAAATGATTTGCAAATCATTGTATTCCGTTTATATTTACATCTAACACAATTTCCCAACTCATATGGAAACAGGGTTTGTAAATACAGCTATGAATAAAAAGTAAAAGAAACATATACACTGTGGTGGCCTCTGCGGTGTTCCACGCCATCGTCTGCTGGGGTGGAGGGAGCATGGCCAGAGACAGGACCAGACCCAACAAAGCAACCAAGGGAGCCGACTCCACTCTCGGCCGCCCACCAACTCTCGGCCAGTATCCAGTCCGCATGGATGAGCGAGGAGAGGATGCGTCTAAGGAGACTGAGGTGTCCGATACCTGCTCATTCAGCCAAAACACTGTGAAGCTTGTCCGTCCCGGCGCTCAGTGCTAGCTCCGCAGCCCTGTCTCTTCATCTGCATCTCCTCTAGTCTCTCCAAACGGACTCTGGTGTGGCAGAGACCCAGCAGCTGGTCTCCATGGCCAAAAGGCTCCCAGAAGGCAGATCCAGAAGTCCACAAAAAAGCACCGCAGAAGTCACGAAAGTGCCACCCCTTGTCACACAGTTCCAAAGGGTCCCGAACCAAAACTCAAGAAAAATACAAATAAAATATATATAATAACACATGAAAACAAGAAGGAAACATCAGGAACACAAAAGGATGACACAAGAGCACAGAGCTCCTTCCAACAGCAGCCACTACAGCGGCGCCATCTTGGAAAGAGACCTGAGTAATTACTGAGTAGAACTTGAATGTGTCATAAACAATTCAACACAGCTTCTGATGGGCGCATGCTGGAGCACTGTCCGACAGTGTAACACACATGCACAGACACACCATGGCTCTACAATGAACTGGCAACTTTTTTTTATGAACCGGTGACTTGTCCAGAGTGTAGCGCGGCCAGATGACAGCTTACGTAGGCTCTAGAGTCCAGCCTGTGCCTGTCAAGGGTAATGTTAAAAAGTTAAAGTTAAAGTACCAATGATTGTCACACACACACTAGGTGTGGCGAAATTATTCTCTGCATTTGACCCATCACCCTTGATCACCCCCTGGGAGGTGAGGGGAGCAGTGGGCAGCAGCGGTGGCTGCGCCCGGGAATCATTTTTGGTGATTTAACCCCCAATTTCAACCCTTAATGCTGAGTGCCAAGCAGGGAGGTAATGGGTTCCATTTTTATAGTCTTAGGTATGACTCGGCCGGGGTTTGAACTCACAACCTACCAATCTCAGGGCGGACACTCTAACCACTAGGCCACTGAGTAGGTTACAGACATTAAATGAATGAACAAGTAGGCTAATTGTTTCAGTCACCCTCAGTAGTTGCAGGCCCTGTCTACATTAAGCAGGATAACTCCCTAAACGAATAATTATTTAGCCTAAACCCCGTATCAGCCACACTAACCCATTGTTTAAGGTTCCCCTCCTTGGATAACTTTTTACACAGGTAAGTGCGCCGTGTATTTCTTGAATCTCCAGCTCTTAGCTCTGTGTGGACTCATCGATTGTTTATAAACAGAGTTCGGAGAGGAAGTGACGCCAGAAAGACCGTGCAACCTACAGGAAGTGACGTCAGAAAGAACACGCCACAGCCAGCTTCATAACAACCGGTTTCATAACTGGAGGTAACCATTAGAAAGATGGAGGCGAGTCATCCAGGCATGCCCGTGTTTCTCCTTTTTCTACATGTAGAGGCGCTTTTGGAAATCACACATGAATACCTTAAAAGAAGGAAGCGCGCGATTGCAGCTATTTCGGATACAACACATCTCAGACAGCAACATAGCAATGTTGAGCGACGGTTTTGGATAAGGCCTGGAAGAACGGCAGCTTGGTGGATTATGTTTGTGTACGAGTGTGTTGTGCCAGAGGAATGGCAAGAGAACTTTCGAATGTCCAGGTCAGCTGTGATTCTACTTGGCAAAAAACGTTGTCAATTTGTCGAAGGAGAGACAACGAGAATGCAGGCTCCCGTGCATGTGATAAAAAAGGTAGCGTGTGCTTTGTATTACCTGGCCGACGAGGGAAGACTATGGAAAACAGCGAATGCATTTGGACTGGCAAAGCAGACTGTATCAGTTATTGTCCGCGATGTATGTCGAGCGATTTCTCAATGTATTGGTTCAGCGTATATAAAGTCACCAAAAATGAAGGCAAAAGTTCAAGATCTTGTGGTAAATTTCCATCAAGCCCATGGTATGCCACGGTGTGTGGGTGCAATTGACTGTACGCATATTGAGGTCAAGAAGATGCCGTGTAATTCAACGGGTTTCATCGACAGAAAAAGCAGGTACTCCTACAACGTATAGGCGGTGTGTGACTACAAGTATTGCTTTATGGATGTGACTGTGAAATGGCCAGGCAAAGTGCATGATGCCCGCATCTTCGCTAACTCCGCCATTAGCACGCAGCTGAAAGATGGAACCATCCCCTTGTGTCCCAAACAACTGCTGGAAGATGAATATTCGGTCCCTGTTTTTATTTTGGGTGACCTAGCTTATCCTCTGATGCCATATCTCATGAAAGAATACCCCAACGGTGGAGTCAACCCACAACAACAATACTTTAGATATTCTCTGTGCAAGACCCTCATGGTCATCGAGTGTGCGTTTGGACAACTGAAGGCACGCTTTGGTTCACTGCGCTGCTCCATGGACATTAACCAGACTGACCTATCATTCGTTGTATATGCTTGTTTTGTACTCCATAACTACTGTTAAGCCAGTGGAGCCGCTAAACGAGCAGTCAGTGGTTGCCGCCATGGAGTACGACTGCCAATTTCAGCCTCCAAGCACAAGCTGGATTGCAAGAATGGACAATTAAGGTGACGGCAAAAGAGTGAGGAGTGTCCTGACAATATATCTAAATCCTTAGATTGATTGTTGTAAAAATGTTCTTTATCAGATTGTTTACTTTTACATGTCCATTAAAGATTTGATGAATTTATGATGGCTCAGGTGTATTTCACTACAATAGGGCCCCACAGCACACTGGATTCCAGTTAATTGAAATACCACAACACTGGATATTGTTTAGATAAGTTAAAATTGTATTCAAAAACTTGCTCACAAAGCAACACTGCAAACACATGTAAAAGGCACACAAAGCACAGCAAACAGTTTACAATGTAGTAAAGTGCAGCTCTTCACACTAAAGAGAAGTGCACTGCAAATTGTTTACAAATTCTTAACGACACAACTTCACGGGGAGAGCTCGAGCAGATGAATGTTCATATGGACTCCTTAGATGTGTTGTGGTGTAGTCAGTAGCGAGAGTGGGTTTCTTGAGTAATGTCCATTGTTAGGGGTGTATGTTGATGAATGTGTGTACATTGCGGTCTGTGAGGTTGGGTGGTTGTACAGGCTGTGAGGCTCGTTCGGCGGTAGCCTGGGCTGTGTGATGTGCCTCACCAACAGTTCTATGTTTGAGGTGATACGGTCCATACTTTGCAGAAAGCTCTGGTCCGCCTCATCCTGTCGTCGGTAGAACTGCTGTTTGAGCTCAAGGTCCTCTTGAGCTATGGACGAGGAGGTTAACTTCTTGCGAAGACTCTGGGTTCTGTAGTCGCCCAGCTTGTCATCAAGATGCCGCTTATGACTCTGAGGACGATGAACTCTCTTCGGCCAAGCAGCTGGATGGTGATGACTCGCCTGACGAGAATTCCGAGGCGTGTAATGCGACCAAGGCGAGGGTGGCCGGGCATCCTCCCCAAATCAACTCACATTCGTCAAAGTTTATTAACACCACACACCCGTGTGCACTTTTGCGCCGAGTTGACTGCTTGGCTATATCGAACACGTATGTTCTTCAGTTTTGTTGTACGGTTTGCTGTTGAAATAAAGACATGGACGTCGATTAATGGCGGCAAAAAACCGAGGGTAGCCAACAGTCAACAATCAACCCCATATCTTCTCCCCCAAAACAAAACAGTGCTCATCATTCTACGCACAGATGGTGGTTAAATTAGGCCAGAATCACCTTGTTATAAAAAACATACCTTTAGTTATTTCCTTCTTTTGGTGGGGAAATCTTTGGTGCTTGAGCTAGCCTCCACTGGCGAGGGGTAGCACTCAAGAAATCATGACAGAATGTCCCCATACTTCGATGGCGAGGACTCCCAGTCAATGTTTTTCACCGCCATGGAGGTTTTGTAATCATTTGTTACTTTCAGTAACAACTCCACCTCGTCGTCGGTCCAAACAAAGAAATCCCTTTTCTTAATAGAAAGAGCAGCCATTTTCGGTATCTTTGCACAAGTCGGGGGGGGGTCTTACATAATGGCATTGTGTGTGTGTGTGTGTGTGTGTGTGTGTGTGTGTGTGGACAGGGATAAGGTTAGGTGGCATATCCTGTATAACCCTCTTAGAAAAACATTTTAATTGTTCTAGGACCCTGCCAAGCTTCTCCTACTCCTGGCCTTCTTCTCAACTCTTTTGTGGTGTCTGAATTTGTGAATTTTGTGGGGCATCCTTTTCATTGGCGTCGTTCATTATAAACATGCAGGAATATGAGTTTAAATAAATAATATAACTTGTCATTAGTCACTATCATAAATCATTTGAAGACCCTTTGTCAGCGCTTATTATCCAATCTAATCCGTTGTATCAGTAATGCCCGCATTACTATACTGAAAATCCAGTTCACATTTTCACTGTTGCCTTAACAAGGTCGAGCCAGACCGCAGCAGCATTAAGGCTACTTCAGTGCGTTCACAACACTGCATGGTCGGTCGAACAAATCAACTCAAGTTCCGATGACGTCACTCTGCCAGCGTCATCAAAGGAAGACTCACAGCAAGATTTTTTTCTCAAATTCATTCTGTCAGCCGCCTCTTAAGGATTTTTATTCAACCATTGAACATTATCATAACATTTTCTCAAATTTTAGATCTTGTCAATCCCAGCCGCCTCCTAAGTTCCAAGCTCTGCCCCCAAGGACTCTGGTGCCGCTTACTCCACAGGTGTCTCCTTCCTTGGCTCCTCAACAGTCCTATGTTGGTGTTTTGAATAGATATTTTGGACAATCGAGAAGGGAGGAGTCTCTTCTCTTCCTAAGGTGCCGTCATCTTCATCCTCATCTCTGGCGGGCCTTCCCACGGCGCCACCATCCTCATCGTCTCCAGCATCGTCGTCACAGCAACCTCCAGCTGGCCTGCCGCACAAGCGGCCATTATGCGCCCGCACGCGGCTCCTTCAGTGGCCAGTTCATGGACGCCTTTTGCGCCCACAGCAGCGACGCCCAGGACTTGGGCGTAGAACTCACATGCTACTGAAGTTCTGGCGCCACTCGCATCGGCCTTCTCGGCAACCATGGATGTGACTGTTCCGTGGTTGCCCACCTCGCCTGCTGCAGCAGCGTTCCACTTACCGCCGCCAAATGACACTTCGCCTGGTGACCCACCATCAAGTCCTCCCTCCGCCCTCTCCTGACTTTTGAACTTTCTCTTAGTTTTTTTTCAAGGGACATCTGGAGTCTGTCCTTAAAGTGGGGGTACTGTTATGATCCGTTGCCCGAATCATGTTTTGTTCTGTTAGTTTGACTACCTCAGTTATGTTTCCAGCACCCCTGGGTTTGTGTTTTAGTTGCCTGACTGCAGATTAGGTTCACCTGCCTCTGATTAGTGTTCAGGACGCTCACATGATCCTGGGCACTAATCAGAGAGCTACTTATTCATGTTTTTTGCCACAATCAATCCGGCTTCCTTGTTTGCACTACGCAACAGTTAACAACGTCTATTTTCGATTCCTATGCCTGTTAGTATGCTAAGCTTTTGCGCTAGCATTTTTCTTAGCTTTGCCTCCTATGCTATTGGCATGATTGTTTAGTTTTTCTGCTTTGCTTGCATGATTTATGCGAATTAATCATTGTCTCACCTGCACGTTGCCTCCAAAGTTTCCTACTGCATCTTGGGATAACCATGCGACCACGTCGTTACAACTGCAGCGTAGGATGTCTAATTCAGATTGTTTGTCAAATCTGATTTTTTTATGCAGTTGTTCACATTACAAAAAATCCAACGTGAATGCAAACTGACTCGAATAAAGACATTGCGTCATGATGTCACACAGCCTACAGTGTTTACAGAAGTAAACTCGAAGTAGACATGCTTTAATTCTAGTCGTCTCAGTGCTGGCACATTTGTGGCTATTTCAAAGATTCTGTGCAATTCAAGTCAACATTTTCTGAACCGCGGAGAAGATTATGAAAGAAGATGTTTCCCGCAGTTTTGGGGACATTTGCCTCGATGTCTGCTCTGAGGAGCGTGTTGGCGACCAGTGGTGGAACATTGATTGACGTCAGTTCCTAGAACATTGTTTTTGCCTGTTTCAGCTAAATTGTCAACTATTTAATTTGTATCCGTTTATTTTGGTGAATAAAGATCATGATAAGCGCATGCGAAAGGAACGGCCATAGTAGTAGTATGATAAGCGTCATCATTGTTCGTCATTATGCGACCAGAGCGCGTTCACATTGAAGTTGCATCATAAAACTATTTGATTGATTTGTAATATAAAACTCATGTTTGTAATATTGCTGACAGAAAAAGAACTCCCATACCGTATGATAAGCAGATCACACTATTACAGCTTTGCAGTGTAGGTGTGCTACTTAAACTTGATTGGTGTAGTTTAATAGCCTTAGTGTTATTTTAGGGTAGTGTTTTGGGGGCTCTGAAAACTGGACGCACTGACAGACTCACAGTCAAAAAGGTGGAGTTCTATGGTTGTTTTTTATTTTCACTTTTATCGTTTTCACCATAAATGGCAGGTTAGTGAGATGGTTCATATCACCCATACCCACCAGGTGTGGCCTGTGGGCCTTGAATTTGACACCTATGGTTTAAATGCCTTAAATGATCATTACAGTAATAACAGGAAACTGACAATATTGCTTTTCAACCATTTCTATTTCTTCAGTATTTGCTGTGCAATTCTAAATACAGTAACAGGTTGTTAGCAAAAAATATTGCAAGTGCAAAAATTCTGAATCAAAGAGACAACATTTCTTTGGGTGGCCATCCAGCCACTGTTTTCCAGGCAAGAAAATGTATTTCAACCAGAAACCCCTCTGTTTTCAGGTCAACTCTGTAGTGCTGTGCACATTGGTTTACACTGCTATCATCTGTGCAACGTTTCTCTGTTTGCAAGTTGCCTGCTGGCTTTTCCATGCAACAACACTGTCCTTAAGTGTTTGGGCCATCTCATGCTTACTAAAGATGACTGAAGCTTTCTTCCACTTCCACTTTCAACAATTTAGATGTATTCATTGTTGTGTAGTTCTAATACAGCGGCAAAAAGTTGTGAGCGAAAAGATCTTGCAAGTGCAAAACAAATGTAACTAATCTCCTTGGAGCTAAACCCCCCTATGCTTCAAATTTAGTGATGCCCCTGATCCTAATCCTGCTAAAGTTTGCTTGCGCTCACTTAATTCCGATGATGATGAAGAACCATGGGAAGAACGAACTGGGGTGTGGACCAACTTTTCTCCTAATTTTTCATGTGTCTGAGCAAATGCACAAACTCCCTGAGCATTCCTTGGACCACATGTGGGCAACATCAGACGTGTCCCAAACCTACCATAACGAGTGAAACGTTTTATTATAACAATCAAATAGCAGTAATTTTCATTATTATAGTTTCTAATATGAATGATTTGGCCCACTGACAATGAAAATAAAAAATCTTGCTTTTCATGAGCGGTATGTTAAATGTCTGGGTAATGGTCCTGCTTTGGAAGAATTTGAGACATGGGCTCCTTTCAGAGATTACATTTATTTAAGTTTAATACTTTCATATTTTGCACAATGAGATGTGTGCTGTAGCACAAGCATGGGATACAGTAGACAACTTATCTGTAAAACACATCATTGCAGTTTTTTTATTTATTTTTTATTTTTTATCAGCATGTATGTAATCCAGGAGCAGCATTTCATGATTTTTATCCATCTCTTTAACATTTTTAATGTATGCCACTTGAATAAGCTCAATTGTAATTGGAAAGTGTGGGTGTACAGTTATTGTTCAATTTGCTAAAATAAGAGTTAGCATGCAGAATCTAACTCTTAACGGCTTTTGCTGCAAAACAGCAACTTACGCACATAACACACTGTTAATGACATTGATTGGCAGTGAGTGAACAGTGTCACATTGTAACGACACAACAGTTACACTTCATGTGTGGTCTTTGAGTTTTAACAAGCGGTTACTGTTAATACGACAAATAGTTTGCTTGTTTTGGTGTGATTGCGACAGAAAGTGAACAGTTTTACGAAATAGTAGTTTTGTTGCTGTCGTTGTTTTGGTTTGGTTAAAGCCGACAGTAATCAGTTTTGCTCAATAAAATGATTAATGAGGCAGACCAACTTTTCCTCTCGGCTGACGTCGTCATTGTTTTATCTGTTGTTAGAACTTGTTGAAAATGCTACAGAATAAATTGTTATATGTTCATTTTTGTTTAGGATTTAAGTTGGATTTTGGGTTTGGATTTTCTGTGTGCGCGGAGGACATCAGGAGCAGTGCGTAATTGCGCACCTTAGGTGGTACATTTGTGTGGACAAACCATTTTTTAAGAAGGGGCCAAGGGGGTTATTGACATGAGTAAAATTATAATATTGTATGACTTGTGGCTTTGTTTCAATTCCGATCCATTCGTATGAATATATTAGAACCCTTAGAATTGACATCACCGTATACGACTGTGATAATGTCTGTTGATGATTCTAGCTGTGTCCGCAAGTTTGACAGTGATAAGAACATAATCACGTTCCCAATACAATGTCCCTCCACAGTGAAAAGCCATTTCTAAGTGAGTAATCTTTGCCTCAGTGGCAACAAATAATCAAGTATCCAAATTGATAGACATGCTACACTACACACTGTAGGAGGATAGGCTTGCCGCAAATTTGAGCTCTTCCATGTAAACGAATACAATAAAAATATTGAGAGTAACGATATCAAGTTATTATATGGTTGATACTACTACAGTGGTTAGATCAATATTTTTTATTATCAAAACAATGTTTTTGTTATTGTTTATAAACTCAGGAAATAAGCCCCTGGACACAAGGGGGGCTTTAAGGCATAAATAAAATGATTTAATTTGGAGCCAGTCGTAGGAAATAAATAAAATATTTAACTGATAGTGTTACACCGCCATCCTGTTTGTCCGATTACAATTGTAATCAAAAATGTAATCATTCAAAAGATCTTGACATTTTTAAGTATCAGCATTGGTATTGCCCAAATGTGTCATATCACCCAAAATGAATGTTATGTATCCAAACAGTAGAATAAGTGCCGAATACATTTTAACAGAAGTGTAGATAAAATCATGTTACAATAGAAAGTAAGTGGATATTAAAGGTGCCATATGTAATAAGTTAATGTTAAGTCATCATTAAATGGCCCTGATATGTCAAAAGGCATTAATAAATCACATTCTTTTCGAATACCTTTATAACTGATAACAATAGTTCAGCTGGAATATGCTCATTTCAAAATTAGATTTACAACCCCGAGATCTTGTTATTGTTTTCATTTCAATCAATCAATCAATCAATCAATGTTTATTTATATAGCCCTAAATCACAAGTGTCTCAAAGGGCTGCACAAGCCACAACGACATCCTCAGTATAGCACAAGTCAATTTCGATGCCCCACCCTCCACCATTTGACAATTAGAAAGTCCATGAGTGTGTCACATCCAGATTTCCAGTTACGCACCGCCACCTACGTTTTGCTACTGCCACTGGTAAAGTTACTAAACATGTCAGACCTTAGTAAATCTAAAAGACGTTGTTACGATTCTCAACTTATTCATGACAAAGCCAGGAACAAAACAAGGATTTGTATTGGTGATGCCTTTGAATGATGGAGACGAACTTGCTAAATTCCTCCTTGGTAGGTAAGTAAGGCATTTACGTTTTCTTATTACTTGTAATAAATGGAAATGGACATCTCGTATGTAAACTATATTGTTCAATATAGTCTTTGACCTTGTCTAACTAAGCTAGTATGTTCGTGCAACGAATGCATAGTTTGATGGTGCTCAGCTCCTAGTGTAATGCTTAGCATGCTAGCCCAGTCAATGACACATTGACATAGAGGCTAACGGGGGAAATATATGCCTGTTAGCCTGTATGTCGATGTGTCATCCAACTGACAGGGCAAAATATATTTTCGACAAATAAAACCTATAAGGATGTGAGTAGTGTCAGTGCCTATTTCGTTCTCAATGCTAATACGCTGAGGAAATACGTTCCAACATTAGCAAGGCTAATTGTGGTTTTTGTTACTGTATGTGCATCATATTCGTTTGGCACAATATAATGCATAACATGTAATGATTTCCTACTTTGTGTATTGACATGGTAGTAGGCTATATGATTTATGCGTAACTTGGTTTTTGTGTAACGTGTGATGGCTCATAGAATTTCACTCTGCACTGAAAGATGGTGATGTGCGTACATGGAAGAGAACGCAGTGCGTCAGGTTGGATGCAACATGGAGTTATGCTGAACGAAATGTGGCGGTAGTTTTACTGTTGGCCTTGGCTTGCCTTTAAAGTAGGCCTACGCAATATATAATATTATATATAATTATTTCGATGGTGGTCCGTGCGGTCAAACTAGACATTTTAGCAGGGTAATGCCAACAATCTGTCCCGACAAAACTTTACAAATACATTTGGCTAATCAATTTTAGTAAAATGTGGCATAATTACTTAGTAAACCATATTGCAAGAAGCATAAACAAGAGAAACCTACAGCGTAGGACATGTCGATTGCCATTTGAAGTTCCTTGGAGTAGGATTCAGATTCGGATTCGGCTGCGTATCTGGCAACCTCAGTCATGGAGAAGGGGAGGGGACTACAGAATTTTGACCGCGATTGCAGTACCATTTCTGGCCACATTACTACATATGGCTCCTTTAACAGTAAATTAACAACTTCGACTGAGACAAACTTTATTGATTCACAAGGGAAATTGTTCCACACAGTGGCTCAGTTCCTAAGGATGGAAAGGATAATGCACACAAGGGCACAAAAAGAGGGCGAAAACAAAAGGTATAAAGTAGACTAAAAATGTACCATAGTAGCAATATAAAGCATAACATATATCATATTTCCATATTTTATACACGGTATATAATATATACTGATATATTATATTTTCATATATCGTATACAATATACAACAAATCCCAATTACCATGTACAATATTACAGTATATAGTAGATCCAGCAGAAAATATACATTATAAACAAAGAGTGGTAGCTAACATAGAAGCGGTCAGGTAATAGACAAATATCATCTATTGCTGTAAGGCAAGTGAATATATAGCTGGATGGAGTGCGGAATGAAGGAGTTCTTGAATCGAACACTGTGGGAACGAACAATTACATTAATAATAGATTGAAACAAATAATACAACTAGAAATTATGAAATGTTACAGCATATGTCAGTAGCCACATTAGGAGCCTTTTTAACCCTTTTTAAGATGGTTAGGTCATATCGCCCATCCCTAAATGAGTAAATTTAAAATGTGATCACATGCCTAATTCAGTGTAGAGCTGCCTGACGCCTTCACAAGAAGCCACAAATGAGAAATGGCACAGAGGCTGTAATTCATGATGCTGCTGAGCTGTACGGAGTTTACAGCCTCCAAAGTGACCATTAGAGGAAGTTGGCGTCTCCCTCAAACAGACTGAATAAACCAGATTTATTGCAGGTCTGCTTTATTGTATCTCATACTGTAATCTATGATCACACATGGGTAGTTTCCTGGTGTCACAGCATTTTCCAGACCAAGATAACACTCCAATTGGGTAGCATATTTCATTTATTAGCTGGTCAGTTGGTAGAGTAGAAAGCATAAGTGAATTGGCGACTGTATTTTGTTCGAGAAATGGAGAAAACGTAGTCCTTAATGGCCCTAGTCTGTTCACATCAGATGCTGTGTTTCTACTCTGCACCCAATAAAATCTTGATTATTGCTGTGATATACTATACTTATTCACTGTACTTTACAAGTACATGTTTTCCAATCCAGGATACGATGGATCTGATTGTATTTTGTATTAAAGGTGGCCTCGTGCCATGTACAAAGGTACCTTGTTATCATGCATTGGAATCATCAATATTAGATAGGTTCATTTCACTTCAATCTCTTATTATATTTGATGCTGACCAGTTCTTTATACAAACCCTGTTTCCATATGAGTTGGGAAATTGTGTTAGATGTAAATATAAATGGAATACAATGATTTGCTAATCCTTTTCAACCCATATTCAGTTGAATGCACTACAAAGACAAGATATTTGATGTTCAAACTCATAAACTTTATTTTTTTTTTGCAAATAATAAGTAACTTAGAATTTCATGGCTGCAACACGTGCCAAAGTAGTTGGGAAAGGGCATGTTCACCACTGTGTTACATCACCTTTTCTTTTAACAACACTCAATAAACGATTAGGAACTGAGGAAACTAATTGTTGAAGCTTTGAAAGTGGAATTCTTTCCCATTCTTGTTTTATGTAGAGCTTCAGTCGTTCAACAGTCCGGGGTCTTCGCTGTCGTATTTTAAGCTTCATAATGCGCCACACATTTTCGATGGGAGACAGGTCTGGACTGCAGGCGACCCAGGAAATTACCCGCACTCTTTTTTTACGAAGCCATGTTGTTGTAACACGTGCTGAATGTGACTTGACATTGTCATGCTAAAATAAGCAGGGGCGTCCATGAAAAAGACGGCGCTTAGATGGCAGCATATGTTGTTCCAAAACCTGTTTGTACCTTTCAGCATTAATGGTGCCTTCACAGATGTGTAAGTTACCCATGCCTTGGGCACTAATACACCCCCATACCATCACAGATGCTGGCTTTTGAACTTTGCGTCGATAACAGTCTGGATGGTTCGCTTCCCCTTTGGTCAGGATGACACAATGTCGAATATTTCCAAAAACAATTTGAGATGTGGACTCGTCAGACCACAGAACACTTTTCCACTTTGCATCAGTCCATCTTAGATGATCTCGGGCCCAGAGAAGCCGGCGGCGTTTCTGGATGTTGTTGATAAATGGCTTTCGCTTTGCATAGTAGAGCTTTAACTTGCACTTACAGATGTAGCGACAAACTGTATTTAGTGACAGTGGTTTCCTGAAGTGTTCCTGAGCCCATGTGGTGATATCCTTTAGAGATTGATGTTGGTTTTTGATACAGTGCTGTCTGAGGGATCGAAGGTCACGGTCATTCAATGTTGGTTTCCAGCCATGCCGCTTACGTGCAGTGATTTCTCCAGATTCTCTGCACCTTTTGATGATGTTATGGACCGTAGATGTTGAAAGCCATAACTTCCTTGCAATTGCACTTTGAGAAACGTTGTTCTTAAACTGTTTGACTATTTGCTCACGCAGTTGTGGACAAAGGGGTGTACCTCGCCCTACCCTTTCTTGTGAAAGACTGAGCATTTTTTGGGAAGCTGTTTTTATACCCAATCATGGCACCCACATGTTCCCAATTAGCCTGCACACCTGTGGGATGTTCCAAATAAGTGTTTGATGAGCATTCCTCAACTTTATCAGTATTTATTGCCACCTTTCCCAACTTCTTTGTCACGTGTTGCTGGCATCAAATTCTAAAGTTAATGATTATTTGCAAAAAAAAAAAAGTTTATCAGTTTGAACATCAAATATGTTGTCTTTGTAGCATATTCAACTGAATATGGGTTGAAAATGATTTGCAAATCCTTGTATTCCGTTTATATTTACATCTAACACAATTTCCCAACTCATATGGAAACGGGGTTTGCAGAATTTAATAGTCTCTCACCTTCCTTATCAAAGTGCTGGTACCTTCATCTTTCTTTGGCCCTGTGGTGGGTCATTTGCAGCAACACTTAAGAAAAAAAACCCCCCAAAGACCGAATAAGTCCCCAACGCGGGGGATTCTTTGTTTGGGCATGTAAATTCCGCGGAATATTTGGCTGGGAAATGGACTAGTTTAATAGCGCTATTAGCTGTACAATAACTAAAAATGGGTACTTTTCACATTTGAACTTACACGGTACCCATTCCCAGTACTTTGGAATCTATCAACGATACCAATTCTTTAGTATTTTTATGTGTGTTCATGTGGTAATAGAATTAATTTGCTTAATAATAACATATTCTCTTCTAACACTGAACTGATAATGATAACTGTGTGGTCCAGTTATCTTGTTGTGTTACATTTATTTCTAGAGATATCCGATAATATCGACCTTCCAATATTATCGGCCGATAAATGCTTTAAAATGTAATATCGGAAATTATCAGTATCGTTTTTTTTTATTATCGGTATATATGTTTGTTTTTTTTGTTTGTTTTTTTAAATCAACATAAAAAACACAAGATACACTTACAATTAGTGCACCAACCCAAAAACCTCCCTCACACTCATTCACACAAAATGGTTGTTTCTTTCTGTTAATAATATATATCAATACAGTCTGCAAGGGATACAGTCCGTAAGCACACATGATTGTGCGTGCTGCTGGTCCACTAATAATACTAACCTTTAACAGTTAATTTTACTCATTTTCATTAATTACTAGTTTCTCTGTAACTGTTTTTATATTGTTTTACTTTCTTTTTTATTCAAGAAAATGTTTGTAATTTATTTATCTTATTCTATTTAAAAAAAAAGACCTTATCTTCACTATACCTGGTTGTCCAAATTAGGCATAATAATGTGTTAATATCGGAATATCGGATATCGGCAAAAAAGCCATTATCGGACATCCCTCGTTATTTCGCTTTGTCCTATGTGTGTTGCCGCAGGAAGTAGTCTTTGTCATTACGTTGAATGTGCCAATTTTGTCTTTAGACGGGCCCAGCCAAGCGTTTATACTGTAAGTATTGTACATATTCCACACCAGCTGTTTAATTGTAGTTTTGATCATCAAATTTCGAGGTGTTGAAATCCATTCATCCATCCGTTTACTACCGCTTGTCCCTTTCGGGGTCGCGGGGGGTCGCTGGAGCCTATCTCAGCTGCCCCATATAAAATCGCCAAAGGTAATTAGAGGCATGTATATGGCAGAACAATCTTTGGTACTTTAACTTTAACTTAACAAATGTAAATTAGCATTGAGCTAGCACATTGTGAAAAGTGGAGCCTTACTTTTGAGCGCTTTCTATCAGGCATGCTTTGTTGGTCTGTAAAATTGCAATTGCGAAGGAGCCTGTTTGCCTGCCAAGGGCTGGAGCCAATGCTGAGTCTGCAACTGGATGTGCCTTCACGTGCAACATAGCTATTGAAAAATGGTACTGTTTGATTTTACAGGTACAGACAGAATTCGGTCGAAACCTATAAAAATATCCAATTCAGTACCTTTACTTAAAGATAACTGAGACTGTACGAATACATGGGCAAACCTTTTGGCAACATTTTTTGTTGAAAACCAAATCATATGAAAATCTCCAGTATCGCTATATAGACAACAGTTATCAATCATTTAGGACATAGAGCGAACTCACAAAGGAAAACTTTACATTTTGTTTAAAAAAAAAAATAATTCTAGTGTATAAAGTGTAAATCCAGGAATAAATACCACAAAAACGACCTTAGGGAGAAACTGTGGTAAGGCTGGAAACAAAAAAGATAATCAGATAAGCTTCCATACTGTTGACTGCACAGATTGATTAAGATGTTTAAAAATGTGTCATTTTGCTTTGGAAGAATGAACTTCATGAAGATGTGGCAGTGTTTACAATACAGTGGTATACTGTAGATTTTGCCACGTTATGTGTGTTCACATTGGGGTTAACTGAAAATGTAACCTCAGGTGTTTGTAGCTCTATTGGTTCCTTGCAGCAACCAAAATGGTTAATTTCATGGATGGGTCGCAGCATTGTCCCCCTCCGTATTGAGGGGCGCTTGAGCCTGTATAAATGCATGCTTTTCTCAATGCTCGCATAGAACCTTTTTGACGTTCCCTGCAGCTCCTCGCCCAGTGTGTGTGAAATGGTGTGTGGTGAATCCCAGTTTATTATTTTAGCACAGCGAGCACCTTTCTCATATCCCAGGCTCCATTACTCTTTAATTTGGACCAGGGTGTATGGAAGCGCCACTATATAAGAACAAAACCCAACACCTAATGCAACATGTCATTTTAGTGCATATAGTGCTTTTGATATTGTGACTAAAATGTAGATACCCATTTTTTGTATATTGATGCTGAAATCAAATGAAGCAAAGGGAGACTGATTATTCTGCATTTCCATGTGCTTTATTGGACAGTTTTATGTCTAAGATTGAAATTTATAGCTGTAGGATCCAGGGCATGTAGTAAAATGTATGGAAGCAGTTCATAGTGAGACACTGACATTAAATAAAAACAGTCTTGTTCATGACCCTTATGGCCAATTTACAGATGGCGCTCCATCCAGAGCACACGGTGGCCTGTGAACAAAATCTTGACTTTTGACCGCGGTCGTTGAAATTGACAAGATCATGACCTTGTGAAAGATGGAATATGGAAGCCATAAGGCTAACCTGACCTTGGCTTTTAGTGCAAGTGATTTTGATATGTGCCTCTTCCATGCGGTGCTGATGGATGAAGCGCTTCATTTTCTTTGGAAACAAACTAATAAGAGTAAGAGGTATATTTCAGAATTGTATCAGATGATTATAGTATTTGTAAATATGTGTCTTCTCCACAAGTGAATAATCTATCTCTGTCAATAAACCCAAATTGTGCTTTACCATCCAAGCATGTTGGAAAAATGCCACAAAAATGCTCACGATGTTGAAGAGAGCTGGCAATGTAAACACGGTGTCCTTGCCCAGTGAACAAATGCCACAACAGATGGAGGATAAAGCGCCTCATACTTTTGTTCAGAACGGTTACTTGTAAGGATTTGTGGATTACATGACAGAGGTCTCTGCTGACTGTGGAGAATGGTGAACAAAATGTGGAATGCTGGTGTTGTAGCAGTTTGTGCTGACTGTATGAGGGTTGAGATCAGTATAGCATATCTCTTTTGTTCTGCATATTGAGGTATGATATGATCACAACTAGAATGGCACGCAGTATGGCTCTGTTGAGCCCTAAGGATGTACACCGTGTACCAGTATTTTTTGGTACTGGTAGGTAGGTAGGTAGGTCTTTATTGTCATTGCACAAGTACAACAAAACTTTGGTTTCAGCACAAACCCATTTAAGATTAGACAAACAAACAGTGTACAGGGTTACAGAACAGGAACGCTGATGGATCGCCACAAGGCGCCCCGTAAAAGATGGGAAAAAGGTAAACGCTGGGGTAGGATGAGTAAAAAAATACAATCTAGACTGGCCTCCTAAAACCTCCATAGCAAAGCACATATACATATAACAACTCGAGACTTGCAACAGAGGGGAGGGAGTGGGGGCCACGGTGGCTGGCTGCAGCTCTTCAGGCGCTGCCCATCCGTCCATCACCCCTAAGAGATTTGCGTCAAGGGCGTTGGATGGGGGTGGGGTATGTGTGTGTGGCGTATATTTTTGTGGATGCATGTGTGCGTCTAAGCCTGCAGCGTGTCTCTATTCCGCGACCTTGATGTCGTGCAGTCGCAAGTCCAAAGTCAACAACAAGCGTGTGTCCATGAGAGACAAGAAGGGACTTTGATGTGTCTTCGCTGCACTGTCCTTCGGGAGAGTCTCGAAGCCAGGGAAACAATCCAAGTTAGAATGTTTTGTATGCGAGTGAAAATAAAAGTTGCTTTTCACTCTATATTGTCTATGACTGATCCTCAAAATTCATCATGCGGGGCAGACAGTCCGATGTTATCCAAATCACAAGAGTGTCCACAGTTCTTCTCGCATCCTCCAATCATTTGTGGCAGCATTGGGGTACTTTGAAGACTGCCAGCAACTTCCAATTTGTTGACAAACCAGAGCAACGCTTACTCCAATCAGCAGACGTCCTGTTGTCATAATTCCAAATAGGTAGATATCCTCACGTCCTGGACTAAAAGGGTCGCCAGCCATGCGGCTCTCCTTCTTCTCCCAAGAGTTCGTCGTGTGTCCAGCAACAACTGCTCCTTCACGACAAGCAGGTTCCCCCGAACCCAAGATCTTGTCAATTTCGTTGAGGCCAGTTAAATAGTTCCAATTTTTAGATTTGGAGAGCAGTGCAAAAAGATGGTTCTTAATTAGGTCGGTCAGGAAGACCCTTAATGATATTGCTATTGGTATGCTTTTCATCCAGCTGACTGCAAGTGCAGCTTCCACTCAAAAAAGTTAACATTTTAAATCATCACTGGGTATTTTAATTTTACAAATGTATAATACACACACAACACAGACATTTTTACGTCTCTGGCTTCCGGTCCGTCACTCAAATGGGGCGGTGTGCAACATAAATAGGAATAACAATACCTATTTTTACAAAATGCACAACCACCTAACATGCTAATTGATGTTATTGATTGATTTATTTATATATATATATATATATATATATATATATATATATATATATATATATATATATATATATATGTGTATATATATATATATATATATATTTATATATATATATGTGTATATATATATATATATATATATATATATATATATGTGTATATATATATATATATATAATTTGATATGAGCACGACCCCGAGAGGGACAAGCGGTAAAAATTGGATGGATGAATGGATGGATATCATGTTAAAGGTCTGTGAATGAACATGAATACCATACATTATTATTTTACTTTATTATTTATGAATGTATTATTATTAATTTAAATGTTATTGTAGGTACAAGCGGTTCAAAATGGATGAATGAATATGTTCACTTCAGTTTCAGTTTATTTCGAACATGCATACAATACACTGTAGTGCATCACACAATTCCAGTTGTTTCATTACAGTAGGTCCGAAAAGGAGTAGGAAGAAGCAGAGCTTATTTAATCCTTCTCCTTTTCATACCATAGCAATTTATCCAATTTCCCTGTTCTCTGTAACAGAACAGTGAACAATAAATAATAAATAAATAATATACCATAGTAAGCAAACAAATATTAAATACATAAATAATATTTGTCTCAATAAAAAAAAGGGGAAAAAAAGGGTTCAAGATGTTCATCATAATTATTGTTCTGTGTACTTTGTAAACACTTGTAGTTTGAACAGTCTTCTAAACTGAATCATATTGGTGCTTTGTTTGATTTCCTTGGTTAATCCATTCCATAATTTAATTCCACATACTGATATATTAAATGTTTTAAGTGTACCAGCATACAAATGTTTTAAATTACATTTTCCTCTAAGGTTAAATTTCTCCTCTTTTGTTGACAAGAATTGTTGTACATTCTTGGGTAGCAGGTTATCGTTTGCTTTGTACATCATTTTATCTGTTTGCAAATGCACCAAATCATTGAATTTCAATAACTGTGGTTTAATAAATAAAGGGTTTGTATGTTCTCTATAACCAACATTGTGTATTATTCTAATTGATCTTTTTTGTAACACGGTTAGTGAATGAAGCGCACATTTGTAGTTGTTTCCCCATATTTCTACACAATAACTCAGATATGGTAACACTAGCGAGCAGTAGAGAATATGAAGTGATTTTTGGTCTAGAACAGTGGTTCATAACCGGGGTTCGATCGAACCCTAAGGGTTCGGTGAGTCGGTCTCAGGGGTCCGGCGGAGCTTCCGCCGTGGAGGGCAAAACACACCCAACTCATCGTGTCAATTCGTGATGACACGCCCCGCTTGGCCATCACTGGCTGCAGATGATGATGTAGCGGCTGGCTACGGGGTGTTAGCCAATGGCTTTGGCTGGGGAGCGGGACTTCCGGGGAAGCTAGGGAAGTGACATTGTTGATAGGAAGTGGGGGTTCGAGTTTTGCCAGGAAAGAGGAGAGACGCACATTGGAGCTGTTGTGTGGTTAAATTGCATTTTGTACAATAAAGACAAGACAAATAAAGAAGACGTATGATCCTACATTCCTGGGATTATTACAATACATTGCTTGGCCAATCAGTGCTGCGGGGAATTTAGTACACTCCGTAGTCAACTTGTGACTGTCAATTCGTGATGACACGCCCCGCTTGGTCATCACTGGCTGCAGATGATACATTGCTTGGCCAATCAGTGCTGGTTTTGGTGCGCTAGTAAAAGCCAATGCACCACACATCACATCATTGTTATGCATTGTATTCTGCACAGGCATGTGTTGGCAACAAAAACCTTGCCTCCAAAAATGGAAGAAGTATTAAAAAACTGTAGTGGAATGTGTGAACTATGTGAGAAATAGTGCTCTGAGGTACCGCATCTTCAGTGAGCTGTGTAAAGAAATGGGCTCTGAATTCGATGTACTTCTGTACCATTCTAATGTTCGGTGGTTATCCCAGGGCAGTGGTTCTCAAACTTTTTTTGTCATCCCCACTTTGGACAAGGGGGAGTTTTCAAGCCCCACCTGCCCCCATCGCCCCAACAGAGCGCTAATGCCAAGCTTTAACATTTTCAAATGTATTGAACATCAAGTTGTATACATTCAAACTCAATAACATAAAATAACATCAAGTTCAATAATAAATAAAATAACTGTGCAGTTGTGGTATAACTTGCATCAAGTTCAATAATAAATAAAATAACTTATATCAAGTTCAATAATAAATAAAACAAAAGTGTTATAACTTGCATCAAGTTCAATAATAAATCAAAACAAGTGTTATAACTTGCATCAAGTTCAATAATAAATCAAAAAAAGTGTTATAACTTGCATCAAGTTCAATAATAAATCAAAAAAAGTGTTATAACTTGCATCACGTTCAATAATAAATCAAAAAAAGTGTTATAACTGGCATCAAGTTCAATAATAAATCAAATAACTTGCATCAAGTTCAATAATAAATCAAAAAAAGTGTTATAACTTGCATCACGTTCAATAATAAATCAAAAAAAGTGTTATAACTTGCATCAAGTTCAATAATAAATCAAATAACTTGCATCAAGTTCAATAATAAATCAAAAAAAGTGTTATAACTTGCATCAAGTTCAATAATAAATCAAACAAAAGTGTTATAACTTGCATCAAGTTCAATAATAAATCAAACAAAAGTGTTATAACTTGCATCAAGTTCAATAATAAATCAAAAAAAGTGTTATAACTTGCATCAAGTTCAATAATAAATCAAAAAAAGTGTTATAACTTGCATCAAGTTCAATAATAAATTAAAAAAAGTGTTGTAACTTGCATCAAGTTCAATAATAAATCAAATAACTTGCATCAAGTTCAATAATAAATAAAATAAAAGTGCCACTTTGCAATCTTTGCAAAAAAAAAAAGGAGGAGCTATGCATTTGGCAAGACAGGGCAAGTGACAGCACTTTTCCCCAGGAGAGTCACCTTGCTTCACTGTGAAACAGCACGGCTGTATGATCAGCTCCCATTTCCTCACACAGTGCAGAGAACAGTCGCACTTTCAGTGGTCGTGTTTTGATCAAATTTACCGCGCTCACAACATCTGTTAAAACCTCATTGAGTTCGGGGCTGAGCTGTTTCCCGGTGAATGACACAGTGTGTGCCCGTCAGATTTTTGTTTCTCTGCAGGCGCTGGCTCTGGCTCGACGACCTTTGAGGTGCGAGTCACAAATGTATATATTTGTGTAATTGTGGTCCACACATTAGCCTGCTACCCATCCGCGTGAAAGTTTGTTCCGCTTAGCCCCGCCCCCATTAGTTACTGTTGCTATGTCTGTCAAACTTTCGCTCCTACCGAGAAATTTAAAGCCTACAGTAAAAATAAGTACCGGTAATTTCCATTTATTTATATAGCGGATTTCACAGACAGAATCACAAAGTGATTTACAGTGTGTATAGAAAATGAAAGCATAGTAAAAAAAAATAATCTAAGAATATAATAATAAAAAATTTTTTTTTAAGTGAAATTTCCTCCCGTTCCTCGCGCCCCACCTGTCATGTCTCTATTCCCCACCAGTGGGGCGCGCCCCACACTTTGAGAAACGCTGTCCCAGGGACAGGTGCTGAATCGTGTTTTTGCCATGCGTGTGGAATTAGCCCTGTTTTCGCAAGAGCACCAACATTGTCATGCAGATTGCTTCAAAAATTCTGAGTTCATTCTCATTTTAGCAAACATGGCTGATATATTCGCAGCTCTCAATCATCTAAATCAGCAGATGCAGGGTGGTGGAGTCAAAATCATGGAAGCGGAAGAAAACCTAAAGGTTTTTCAAAAAAAGCTACCGTTACAGAAACGACGAACAAAGAACAATAACTTCGCAAACTTTCCCCTTCTGGACGACTGTGTAAGTAAGATCGAAGATGTGTCTGGATACGGAGACATTTCTATACCCATGGAACTGAAGCAAACAATTGCTACGCACTTAGATGAGCTTGCAAAGTCTCTCGATGGATACTTCCCTACAAGAGAGTCATATCCAGCATGGGTGAGACAGCCGTTCACGTTTGCTGTTGAGACAGCAGATGTTAATGATGAATACCTCGACAAAATCATTGAAATTCAGCAGAGTCAGGTTCAACAGCAACTCTTCAGAACAAAAACGCTCTCAACGTTTTGGTGTCAACAAATGGAAAAGTATCCAGTTTGCTAAGAAAGCCCTGGAGTTTTTTTATACCATTTGTTACAACATATCTTTGCGAGCAATCATTTTCGAGGATGCTGGACATAAAAATGAAGAAAAGGAAAATACTTTGCTGTGAGAATGACATGAGAGTGGCACTTGCCAAGGTGAAGTCACACATATCTGAACTGGTCTCTCAAAGGCAACAGCAGAAGTCAGACTGATTTGCAGTTGTGTAATTTGTTGTGAGTTCATGCACTGTGTTGGTTTTGTTCTTTGAACAAGGTGATATTCATGCACGGTTCATTTTGTGCACCAGTAAAAAAACATATACCTATGTCTTGAATTTTTTTTTAAATCATATTTTATTTTTCACTAAAGAAGGGTTCGGTGAATGCACATATGAAACTGGTGGGGTTCGGTACCTCCAACAAGGTTAAGAACTACTGGTCTAGAACATGTTTTGCTTTATTCATTATTGACGTGTTTCTTGCTACTTTATGTTGTATATTTTTTACATGAGATTTCCAATTAATTTTATCATCTATTATTACACCCAATAATTTGTTTTCTTTTACCCTTTCAATATTTACCCTGTCAATTTGTATTTGTGTTTGACTTTCTCTTCAACTGTTACCAAATAGCATTATTTTAGACTTACTGAGATTCAAAGAGTCTGTTTTTGTCAAACCATCTTTTTAATTTGTTAATTTCTTCGGTTATTTATATTATCTTCTGTGTGTTCTCTCCTGAACAAAATTATGTATCATCTGCAAATAATACTAACTTTAAGTCCTTTGTAACTTTACAAATGTAATTTATGTAGAGATTGAATAATTTTGGTCCCAGTATTGATCCCTGAGGTACGCCACAAGATATTTTTAGCTCTGTGGAAGTGGGTTCACCTATCTTCGCGTATTACTTCCTTTTGGTTAAGTAGCTTCTTACGCAGTTCAATACCAACCCTCTGACGTTGTTGTTTATTAAGATGTTGTGATTAATTGTGTCAAATGCTTTTGTTAAATCCATAAACACTGCAGCAGCACACTTTTTACTATCTATTGCATTGGTAATCTCTTCCGTTATTCCGATTAATGCCATTAATGTTGAGATGTTGGCTCTGTATCCGTATTGGTTGTCTGTGAGTGTTTTGTTTTTATTTATGAATTTGTTTAATCTGTTATTGTACAGTTTTTCAATGATTTTACAAAATTGTGGAATTTGAGAAATAGGTCTATAGTTTGTAAACTGGTGTTTGTCTCCAGTCTTATGAATCGGTACGACTTTTGCTATTTTCCTATTGTCTGGGAATTTGCCTGTTTGAAATGATAGGTTAATGATGTACATTAAAGGTTCTGATATCTCTTCAATAACCTTTTTTATTGTTTTCATATCAATATCGTTGCAATCAGTTGAGGTCTTGGATTCCCCTTTTTTCACAATATTGATTATTTCCTCTTTTGTCACTCCTTCTTGGAACATAGAGTTGGGGTTTCTATTTATGGTGTCATTAAAGTCCTCAACTGACTCAGGATCTGGAATCTTTTCCTCCATAGTTGGTCCAATGTTCACAAAGTACTTATTGAAGCTTTCAACTACTTCGTTCATATTGTCATTTTTTACATTACCATCTAAGAAGTATTTAGGATAGTCCTTCTTGGTACCATTTTTAATAATGCTATTTAGGATGCCCCATGTTGCTCTCATATTGTTTTTGTTCCGGTCCAATAATTGACTGTAATATTATTTTCTACATGTTCGTAGTATGCCAGTTAGCTTGTTCTTATACATTTTTTACTTGTTTTCTGCTTCTGTAGATCTGTGTTATAAATGTTCTATATAGTGCATTCTTCTTTTTGCAAGCATTTCTCAGTCCATTTGTCATCTATGATTGATTATTTTAATTTTTATTCTTACTAAATTGTTTCAATGGACAGTGTTTGTCATAAAGCATCTCAAAGGTACTAAAAAAATACCATCTACATCATTTTCATTGTAGACATTTTCCCAACTCTGTTTTCTCAGATCATTTTTGAGAGCTGTCATACTTTGTTCTGTACATATTCTTCGAAAAGTCTTTTTGTCATCCATGTTCCTCTTCTCGTAGTTTCCGTCGTAGATTATGAAAACTGGCAGATTATCACTGATGTCGGATATTAGCAGGCCACTTGTGGTATTGTTATCAAAGTCATTTGTAAAAATGTTATCAATAAGTGTGGCGCTGTGTCCTGAGATTCCGCTGAATCTACTGTGTGTAATTGTAATAAATAGAAACACAGTGATGGATCTGTGTGGTCTTTACAAGATGATGACATAACAACTGCATTGCACCTTGCACATGCTTACATAGTTGATTTGTTTTAGACCTAAAAAGCAGGTGTTGATGAAATACTTCCCTGCTGTGAGATGTTATATCATGATGTTGCTGCTGCACAACCTCTTGTGCGAATAAAAACCCAAATAAAAACGTATTTTCCACATCTGTATTTACACAAATGACATATAGTACCAATAAGAGTACCAATTAATACCGACAATCAATATCGATATTGGTATCAGTATCAATATAATCTTAACGATATACATCCCTAGATGAGCCCTAACAAATCTCATTAGGAGCAGCGCCAAATTGTACAACTTCAAACACACACTGTCTGCATGCATGTGCTCTAATGTTGTCATTAAGGCTGACATTATAAGTAGTTTAGTTCTTGTGTTACAGAACTAAGTAATAACAAAATTTGCTCTGATTCACTCTTTTTCACATCAGATAAAAGAGCGCATGGAAAAATATATACAAAAACGCAGTTCATATAATGGTTCTTTGGACCAAAATTCTTACAGTTGGGAAGAGGGTTTGTTTAAAGGGGACGTTTTGTCCCTCATCCTAGTTGGCTTCATCAGTTAATGCTCCCATACTTGGCTTGGTCAGATCAAGTCTGAGCGCTTGGTGCCAAGATCCAACTTTGTATTTTTTAACAGCAGGAGGGGCGTATGCACAGGCAGGAATGATTTCAGTCTTTTTTTATATATTAATGATATTAAGAAACAATGCCGCAACACAGACGTGCAATCACTTTAGGTCAAGACTCAGCTGTCTACCAGCACCTCAAAGAGAAACAGAACTCCTTTGAGGACATACATCTCCATATTCTAGACAAGGAAGATGGATAGTTCAAAAAGGGAGTGGGGGAAGTCATATATGTCAAAGTTGAATAATCATCCCTGAACAGGGGTGGTGGTCTGCGACACCACATATCTCCTACAACACCATCCTTTCAGTAATTCTTAAGAGACACTAACACATAACAGGATATAGGAACTTTTTGGTTTCAGTGTGCCTCTCTAAGGACGCTACATTCAGCACAGTTTGAGCCAAAATTAACTATCGTTGTAACTATTGTTACAACGGTGCCAGTTCTTCCTACATTGGAGAGTCGTGTATTAATTAAGCAAAATTAAGGTACTTACAAGACGTTACTAGCACAATATCACCTTCAAGCCCTTGTTGCAGGTCGCTGACTACGCATCTTTTGATGTGATGTACAGGGGTACATCAAGTTACGAGTATGTTGAGTGTTGCGTCTGACCAGTATTCCCTCTCAGGGAATTAAAGTCACTGGTCAATCCCAAGTTCTTTCAGATGACATATATGCAGAGTAAGAAAGACCATCAAGACAGAATAGGAATATTATCATGTTTTACTGAAGCTTCAGGAGACCAGCCCACATCAATACAGTCATACCGTCATCTTGGGATGGTCTAACATTCAAACAGAAGAGACAACTTCTTGCATACGAAGAAAGCCCCAACCCTCTCCAGAAAGGAATACAGGCTCATTGTTCTACTACACATAAGATATAAGGGAGTACTCCAACTCCTACATTGCAAGCCTTCAAGGTTAACACACACAGTTTACTTGCGGACATAAAATGAAAAAATAGAAAGAGTACAAATGGAAAAACACTAGCTGATTTAAACATGACTATGAATAAAAAAATAACTCTTAAACATATATGCATTCCCCACATGAGATACAAGCGTTTTTTTGGCTCTTTATTATGCTTTAAGTTGCAAACACAATTTGAGTTGGGAGCATCCCCGCTGCTAGTAATAATTGTCCACAGTACACAGTGAGAGATCAACACAACCCTGGCCTCCAACAACTGGAAATGAGAAAGTGACTGTGAAGGACGACACACCAAGTCAGAAAAGCAAACCTTTAAAAAATACGTCCTACAGTGTAGGAGACTCGATGATGCAGCCCAACTGCAGAATGTCAGTCTGCACCACTCCGAAGCAGAATTCAGCTTCTGCGCTAAAACATCCCACAGCGGACATCTATCCATGAAAATATTGAGAACCTGCTGAGTAATCTGCTCCACGTGTTTCAATTTCCTAGTTCCTATTATTACATGACAGACAAGCAGCCCGAAGGAAACACCACATTAGTAAGGTCCCTAAGTAAATGCTGTAAAATAACATTACATTTTACAAAAGTAACTTAACTGTTTTCAGTACATGCTATTGTACTGTTTTTCTATATTTCATTATTTTTAAAAGGCATGTTAAATGTTAAAATTGTCTTTAGGGCAGCAAATTATGGATTAAATATATTTGAGTTCATTTCAATAGGTGTTGCTATTAGAGATACGAGTGTTTTGAGTTACGAGGTTGTTCATCTAAACCAGTGTCGGCAACCCAAAATTTTGAAAGGGCCATATTGGAACAAAGACGACGTCGCTTAGGCAAGTTACGTGACGAGAGAGTAAACACCTGGCTTAACGTCAAGCGTAAAACCGTCACGACAGTTGACTTGGCCGTGATATACCTCATTCCAGTGCCACTAAATTTATAGTAAAGCACCAAAATGAGGCACAGTTTTTTGTTCATGTGATATACTGTTTTTATTTTAAATTGTAGTATGGTGTCATTATGGAACTTAGTTTTGGTATGTATCCCTAGTAATATATGTTGTAGCAATTTTTTAATAGGTTATGCCTGCACTTGAATCGTGTACTCTGTAAAAAATGTTGATTGCCACAATGTAATTAGTTTCATTATACAAACCCCAAAACCAGTGAAGTTGGCATGTTGTGTAATTCGTAAATAAAAACAGAATGCAATGGTTTGCAAATCATTTTCAACTTATATTCAGTTAAATAGACTGCAAAGACAAGATATTTAATGTTTGAAATGAGAAACAACATTTTATTTTGCAAATCATTAACTTAGAATTTAATGGCAGCAACACATTGCAAAACAGTTGGCACAGGGGCATTTTTACCACTGTGTTACATGGCCTTTCCTTTGAACACTATTTTTTTTTTCTTTCAAATAATAATTAACTTAGAATTTCATGGCTGCAACACATGCCAAAGTAGTTGGGGAAGGGCATGTTCAACACTGTGTTACATGGCCTTTCCTTTTAATAACACTCAGTAAACGTTTGGTAACAGAGGAGACCAATTTTTGAAGCTTTTCAGGTGGAATTCTTTCCCATTCTTGCTTGATGTACAGCTTAAAGTTGTTCAACAGTCTCTGTTGTGGTACTTTAGGCTTCATAATGCACCACACATTTTCAATGGGAGACAGGTCTGGACTACAGGCAGGCCAGTGTAGTACCCGCACTCTTTTACTATGAAGCCACGCTGTTGTAAAACGTGGCTTGGCATTGTCTTGCTGAAATAAGCAGGGCCGTCCATGATAACGTTGCTTGGATGGCAATATATGTTGCTCCAAAACCTGTATGTACCGTTCAGCATTAATGGCGCCTTCACAGATGTGTAAGGTACCCATGTCTTGGGCACTAATACACCCCCATACCATCACAGATGCTGCCTTTTGAACTTTGCGCTTGTAACAATCCGGATTGTTCTTTTCCTCTTTGTTCCGGAGGACAAGACGTCCACAGTTTCAAAAAACTATTTGAAATGTGGACTCGTCAGACCACAGAACACTTTTCCACTTTGTATCAGTCCATCTTAGATGGGCTCGGGCCCAGCGAAGCCGGCAGTGTTTCTGGGTGTTGTTGATAAACGGTTTTCGCTTTGCATAGTAGAGTTTTAACTTGCACTTACAGATGTAGCAATGCACTGTAGTTACTGACACTGTTTTTCTGAAGTGTTCCTGAGCCCATGTGGTGATATCCTTTACACACTGATGTTGCTTTTTGATGCAGCACCGCCTGAGGGATCGAAGGTTACGGGCATTCAATGTTGGTTTTCGGCCTTGCAGTGATTTCTCCAGATTCTCTGAACCTTTTGATGATATTACAGACCGTAGATGGTGAAATCCCTAAATTCCTTGCAATAGCTCGTTGAGAAATGTTGTTCTTAAACTGTTCAACAATTTGCTCACGCATTTGTTCACAAAGTGGTGACCCTCGCCCTATCCTTGTTTGTGAATGTCTGTGCATTTCATGGAAGCTGCTTTTATACCCAATCATGGCACCCACCTGTTCCCAATTAGCCTATTCACCTGTGGGATGTTCTAAATAAGTGTTTGATGAGTATTCCTCAATGTTCTCAGTCTTTTTTGCCACTTATGCCAGCTTTTTTGAAACATGTTCCAAATGAACTAATATTTCCGCACAAAATAACATTTTCCAGTTCGAACATTAAGTATCTTGTCTTTGCAGTCTATTCAATTGAATATAGGTTGAAAAGGATTTGCAAATCATTGTATTCTGTTTTTATTTACGAGTTACACAACGTGCTAACTTCACTGGTTTTGGGTTTCGTAGTTAAAAGAATTACGTGGCACCATAAAACACATGCTCATCCGACTACTTTCTTATAATTTTTGTTTAATAACAACACATGTTGACATCTCTAGTGCTAACATTGGAATCAAACAAATGCTGCTGTCCATGTTTTAATTGTCAGATGTGGCAGGTTTGTTGTAGTCCAATCTGACCTGAATGAATGAGAACATTTGCTCAAGCAATGCTCAATCAAAAAAAAATAAACACAAAACAATCTCGGGCTAACAGACACCCTCACATTATACTTTAGTGTGTAGGCATAAGTGTTTTCAGTTGCACATGAACAGAAGAAGAACAAAGTAACTCACAAAAATGTACAGTAATTTACTTTTCATGCCGAGGCCATTGATGTTTTATCAGAAGCGACAGAATTCTCGCCCAGTGAGATGCGATCAACTTACTAATTTGACGGAACTACATAAACTAGATCAATGGGTGTTTACGTGCTAAGTCTGAGCCCCTCGGAATCCCAAATACTGGTACTGACGGTCGACCCAAGCAGTTGGTCAATGACAAGACAATGAACAGATAAAACATTATATTGCTGTTATAATTCTTTTTTTTTTTTAAGGCAAATCATATATTCTTCAATTAGTAAACCATGACAGCATTAGCCACTCAACATCAGTTTCAACTCAAACGATTAATTAGTTTTATGGCGATGTAATAAAAGCCATTGAGTCTCATTTTCACTGAGTAAAAATCATTCCCTCTTAGATAAATATGGATGAACATGGGGAAACAAAACTACATTAAAAATGACTATACTTGAAAATGCGCATAAATGTTTCCACATTTGTACCTCTTGTTATGGTTTGGATTAAAGTGGCGTTTATGCACTGCAAAAATACTAGATTTTAGGGAAAATAAAAAACTAGTGAGCTGCACGCATAGATACATTCACTTGATAAGACATCCTAAATTAAGATTTGTATATGTAATTTGGTAAAATATACCGTCAACAAATATACAACACTAGTATTAGTATTAGTAATATGATCTTCTGAAAACAATCATTATTCAACTTGCAGTTATAAAATTGAGCATCCACAAGATGTTGCAGAATCTTTAAAAAAGATTGGGGAAAATCTACATTTATTTTTTGAATAGTTAATTTCTCAATTTTAATATTTTTAAACTGGAATATAAAAACAGAAATGTGTCATGCTAAAATTAAGATAATCATTGACTAAAAATAAGTAAATAGTTTTTAAAACCAGGGAATTTTTTGGAAATACAATTTAAAATCTTGGCAAGTGTCAAATCATTTCCAGTGTGCATCTGTCGACAACCCGCGGCTTCAGAGCCACGTGCAGCTCTCCAGCCTCTTATTTGTGTCTCTTTTCTGAGCCTTTTTGAAGGGATTTCTATAAGTTACAACGTTCTGTGAGACCGTGAATGTGAACAGGCTTAGTCCTGACTGGTGATTGAAGCTAACCATGAATGCATCCCAAAAAAGACAACTCGCCGTGAAAAATAGTGTTGAATTCTGCTAACATTCATTCAAGCCAACCACGCTGTTTTACTTGTGTGCTTGATACTGTATGTGTCCAGAAATTAGCAAACAACAATTTATGTTGAAAGACATTTTTTAAAACAAGCACACGCCATTTCCTAAAACGCAGTAATTTGCTTTTAAGTACACATGTATTTTAGCACATTGCACTTCAGTTTGTTTTGTTGTGTTCTGTTGGATCAATCAATCAACCAAAGTTGACTTATATAGCCCTAAATCACGAGTGTCTCAAAGGGCTGCACAAGCCACAACGACATCCTCGGCTCAGATCCCACATCAGGGCAAGAAAAAACTCAACCCAATGGGATGACAATGAGAAACCTTGGAGGGGACCGCAGATGTGGGGAACCCCACCCCAACCCCTGAGCGACCGGTGCAATAGACGTCGAGTGGATCCTTGTAACAAAGTACAATGACAAAAGATTAATTTGTTTAAAAGGTTATCAGTTGCATTGTGTTTTGCAACCCCAGACTATTTTCCTTTAGTTGAAAAGGGGAAATAAATGACTCATTTGATCGTGAAGCTTGATGACTTCTGGTTCAGTGTAGAATACTGTAGGACTATCTGCTTCTTCTCTTCAACGTCATACAGGAGAGAATATTTGTAAACACACAGCCGTGTACTGTAGAGACAGACAGGAAATGCAGTTGTGTAAATAATATGACTTATGTTGCGCTTTGGCACGAGATAGGGAATAAAATAAACGTAATCTTCTGGGTGGGGCATGCACAAGGGTAAGAGAAACTCTGAAAACACGGTAATGACGGAACACAGTGATACAGACTCTTAACCAGTCAGGATTTATTGTTTACCAAAATCTTAATTTGAATATACAGTGTGCCAACAAAGGGAATTTAAAATACTTTTGTGTTCGGGAGGACAAGTCAAGGTGTGCAAGTCATAAGTGAGTCTCAAGTCTTTGCCCTCAAGTCCCGAGTCAAGTCCAGAGTCAAGACAGGCAAGTCTTGAGTCAAGTCCAAAGTCAAGACTGTAAAGTTTCAAGTCAAGTCCCAAGTCCTGCAATTTGAGTTTCAAGTCCTTTCAAGTCCTTTTAACCACAGACTAATATATTTACACAGATTGTGTATGCTTTTAAAACGCTGTAATTATTTATTAAAACAAGTGCATTTGAAATTGCAGGGAAAAAAAATAGTGTTGACATTGCACTTCATAATAGCACTATTAACCAGTCCTTTTAAACATTTAACTCATTCCTTTACAGAATAAATACATTTGAAAAAAACAAGTGCAACTGTACTTATTTGCACAAAAGTGTTAACATTGTATTTCCATGGCATATTGCATTGTAACTAGTTCCACAGCAGTTTCTATCCTGTTCTTACCTTATCTCATTGATCTCATCTCATACTGTATGCGTGTTTATGTGTGCGTACACATGAAAAACATAACAAATATATGAACATAACAATGAACAGAGTTGTACTTTTTAGATGTCAGGGCCCTATGCAATATGTACACATATTCTTAATATAGTATACATTTTAACTGACCTTTATTTGACTGTTTGTCTTTTTGTAGGTGGCTAAAATACACGGTGCTGCTGACCGCCGTCTAGCGTTACGTTACTGTGTGTAATACATTGTCTAACGTTACTGTGTGTGATACATGGACTAACGTAACGTTATGCCAATAAACGTTAGCTTACATTCAAAACTAACCGTTCTTTGTACAACTTCAAATGTCGAACGAAGTTGGAAGTTGTTGCGTCTCCGTCTGTTATCTTCGAACCGCATTTTTGCATACTGCAATTCCTTTTTTGTTGACCAAGTCATAGTATATATTGTAAATGGCAGCAAATTTTGTTCAGGAGATAATTGCAGTTCTGGCATGTTACGTTTTTGTGCCTTTATTTTGAAGAGCCCACTCTTTTTCTGTTACTTCCTTTATTGCTGATACTTGACTTCCTGCTGCCGTTCTGTCTGACTTCAACAGCATACTCACGTTACTCCAGGACTGGTAAAACACGCTGACAAAGATATATTTCTCATATTCTGTGTGAACATTTGTGAGAGGTTATTTTATTGTGCCTCGTGTTTGTGTTGTTTATATGTCACATTTAAGGAGAGTCACTCCGAGCTGTGTGTGGAAGCTAAGCTAACTAGCGGAGCAAACTTAGCGCCCTTGGAAGCGGAAGGAGGTAGGAGGAGACTAATGGTTTTATTTGTTGTAAAACAAGTGGTTCATTTCATTTAAAACAAACGGGAAAATGTCAGTATTTGTATTTAAATAAGAGCTGTAACTTGTAATTAAGCTTAATTCATGTGAAAATTCATTATTTAAGTTTATTAAAAAGATTTGTTTATAAGTTTGAAAATGTAAACATGATTTATGTATTGTTTGTGGAAATATGGCATTTGTATTTTCTGTCCATCTTCATAGTTTTCACGGTGTCAAAATTGTGAGGAGAAAAGGAGGAGAGAATTAAAGTTGCACCAGTCGAAGCTCTCTGCATCTTGTGTCATTAATCCAAGTGGGCCGCTACAGTGAAAACTCCCCGGCTGCAACCAGTGACAACTTCTGGCTGCAACAGACCTGCCATCCCTGCAGAGAAGCTGACGCCATCTCATCCGAGATCCAGCTACCAACCTGTTACCAGCCAACTGACTCCATTTGCACCCACATCCTGCACAGGCAAGATTAAAAGGACAGCACGCTAAAGGTATAACATTGGGTGCCAAGGAGCAAAGGAGACTATTTACACACACGTTACAAGCTTACAGCGTATCTGAAGTGTCTTAAATACTAACATCATATTTTGAGGTCAAAATAATTTGTGAGCAACACGTAACAATTCTGAAATGGGTGAATGTTTTAAGACAATTGGTATATGTCTTTAAAAGGTAATTTGTGACATGTCTGTTGCGATAAAGGTTTAAAGGGTGAAGCACTTTAGCTATTAATGGTTAGAGCGCTCATTTATGACATACTTTGTTGTTACTGTTTTATGTTAAGAATCCTTTGAATGTCCATAATATGCAAATGCTTGATATAAGTATTACTCTGTGGTAAAAGATAACTACAGCTTATTTAGGCATAGGACAATCAAAAGCCACACAAGACTTAAAGCAGTTGCACAAGCAAATATAATGTCACTCCCAACAGAAGAAACAGAGAATCCTACATACATACCAGTCAGGTTTAGCTCACGTGAGAGAAAATTAACAGAGAAAGGCCAAGAAATGCATGACGAGGACACCAAAAAACGTGAAAAAACATTTAACAAGGCCTATAATTCTTGGAAGCTAACAGCAAGGGAAACAAGGACAAAACTAAAAACCCTCTGTTCATTAGAAGATCTCAATAAATTACAGCAGGATATTGAAACAAAGCATGACGCCATAAGACAGCAATATGAACCTATCCTACATAACAGTAAAACCACGGCAGAGATCGTCAACAAAATGGACGCTTGTGTTACGCTAACAAAGGAAATCTGTAGTCTCATAAGCAACCGTCTAGCGACTATTAATAAAGATTATAACGATCAACTAGAAAAGGAAAAGGTAAGAGAAACGTTAAACAAAAATGAATATGGGTCTGTCTTTGGCCAAACTAAAACTGAAACTGTAAGTTCATCAGATTCCTCAGATGAATCAAGCAAACATTCCAGCTCAGCCAGTACCCATAGCAGTAGAGTAGATGCAGTAGCAGAGCTTGCTGCTAAGCTGGAGCAATCAAAAGCCATGGAAGAAATTCAGGCACAGAAAGCACATCTTCACAAGTTGGAAAGTGAATGGAAACTTAAAGAGGCAAAAATGTTGTCAGAAATGAAACAAAGAGAGGTGGAAATGCAACAACAGTTGGAACAAGAGAGAGCAAAACTGCAGCAGTTACAAGCAGGAAAAGAGGTCGCTATAGCAGCAGCTCGTGTGAGAGCATATGACAGTTTTGAATGTTTTGAGAACCACAATGAAGAAATTGACAACAAAACTACTTCTTACAGAATGCAAACTGAACCTCAATTAAATCCAGATGCTGCTTCATTCCATCCTCACCAAAGAGCTCCTGAAATGACAATGACCCAGGAGTCTGTCAGCTTAGCACAAGCAATTGCTAGCTCATTAAGTATGAATCGCTTGCCAGTCCCTGAACCCACCACGTTCAGTGGTGACCCTTTAAGGTTTACAGATTGGAAGATGTCATTCATGACTCTTATAGACAGAAAACCCCTCTTACCAAATGAGAAGATGTTTTATCTCAAAATTTATCTTGCAGGAGAGGCGCGCAAAGCCGTTGAAGGTTTCTTTTATCGAGATTCAGAAAGCGCATACAACGGAGCATGGAAAGTTTTACAGGACAGATATGGAAACCCATTCATTATACAAAAGGCTTTCCGTGATAAGCTCATGAAATGGCCATAGATCAGCGCAAATGACCCACTAGCACTACGAGAGTTCGGTGACTTCCTCCAAAGCTGCAATGAGGCAATCCCACATGTCAAAGGACTAGCTATCCTTAACGATTGTGAGGAAAACCACAAGTTGCTCAAAAAACTGCCGGAATGGATTGTTCGAAAGTGGAGTAGAATTGTTGTAGATGAGCTTGACAAATCAGGCAGCTATCCGGATCTTGCATGCTTCACAGAGTTCCTGAGCAGAGAGGCAAGAATAGCCTGTAACCCTATTGCTTCTCCACTGTTGATACATTTCAAACCTGCAGATGATAGAACTCCAAAGAAGGCCAAAGCTTTTAACACAAATACACAACCAAAGAGTTTTGCTCAGGAAAGACAAGAAACAAACAACAGTAAACCAAAACCACCCTGCTCAGTCTGTAAAAGTGAAGCTCATGGTATCATACGGTGTCCAACTTTCGCAGCCAAAAGTGCTGAGGATAAAAAAGCATTCATCCATGAAAATCGGCTCTGTTTTGGATGCTTGAGAAAGGGTCATATGACCAAAGACTGTAGGAGACGACACACGTGTAACACATGCAATCGTCATCACCCAACCTGCTTACACGAAGACAGGAAACTAAGATCTGTAGAAGCAATGACGAATAGCTCCACTTCCACAGAAGAACATGCAAGCCAGGAAACACACAAGGTCATGTCCCACACATCGACACAACATGCATCTGCTACCTCAGGTATTGTCCCAGTTTTTGTGTCTACAGTACAAGAACCACACAGAGAAATACTCACATATGCTATACTGGACACACAAAGTGACTCAACATTTGTCTTAGAAGATGTACTTGATAAATTGAATGTAGATGTCCAACCAGTAAAGCTGAAACTTAGTACTATGACAGCCATCGACACAATCATATCAAGCAAGAGTGTTCATGATCTACAGGTTAGAGGACTCTACTCTGATAGCTGCATCCAACTCCACCAGGCCTACAGCCGTGACTTTATCCCGGTGGACAAGTCTTACGTTCCAACAAAGGAAACAGCATCACTGTGGCCTCATCTCAGAAACTTAGCAAATAAGTTACCACCCCTTCAAGACTGTGATGTAGGGCTCCTAATAGGATATGACTGTCCAGCAGCACTGGCTCCTCTTGAAGTCATCTTAGGTGACAAAAACCAACCGTTCGCACAGAGATCAGAACTAGGATGGAGTATAATAGGCTCATCAAACCCCCACCTAGACAGACAAGGAAATCAAAGCTTTGTGCATCGGCTAACAGTAAAAGAACTGCCAGTTCCATCAGCGACAGATGTTCTAAAGACCCTGGAATCAGACTTTATTGAGAGAACTTATGAGGATAAATATGTGTCCCAAGATGATGTGCATTTCATACAGTTCCTCAGTGACCACATCACACAGAAGAAGAGCGGGCATTATGAGATGCCACTCCCTTTCAAAGGTAACAGTCAGCCCAACCTACCAAACAACAAGAGGCTAGCCACAGTTCGCCTGCAGTGTCTCAAGAAAAAATTAAAGGCCAACAAACAATACTATGATCAGTACAAAACATTCATGGAAGAAACAATTAACAAGGGTGATGCAGAGCCTGCCCCTGCAACATCAGAGGGAGAAACAGAGTGGTACCTTCCGCATCATGGCATCTACCACCCCAGAAAACCGGACAAGCTAAGAGTCGTTTTCGACTGTTCGGCCAAATTCCATGGTGTTTCTTTAAACGACACTTTGCTAACTGGGCCTGATCTAATCAATCCTCTGGTAGGAGTACTTTGCCGATTCAGGAAAGAAGCCGTGGCCTTTATCTGTGATATTGAAAGAATGTTTTATCAATTCTCTGTCACTCCTGAATCCAGGAATTACTTGAAGTTCCTCTGGTGGACAGGCGGAGATTTGGAGAAGGAACCACAGGAGTACAGGATAGCGGTTCATCTCTTCGGAGCCGCTTCGTCTCCAGGATGTGCCAATTTTGGTTTAAAGCATCTAGCACGACAACACAAGGCTAGCTATCCCCGAGCATCAATATTTGTGGAGAAACATTTTTATGTTGATAATGGGTTAGTTAGCGTCCCATCAATTGATGAGGCCAGGAAACTGATCACTGAGTCGCAAGAGTTGTGCAAAAGAGGAGGCTTGCGCCTTCACAAATTCAACTCAAATGAAGAAGCAGTGCTCGCTTGCTTAGACCCCTCTGAAAAAGCAACAAACATTGAGCCTCCAGGCTTTGATCCAACCCCATCAGAACATGCTCTCGGCATTCAATGGTCGATAAAGAATGACACTTTCAGCTTTAACATCAGCTTGAAGGATCAGCCTTCAACCCGTCGTGGTTGTCTTTCTGTCGTCGCCTCTCTCTACGATCCACTTGGATTCATTGCGCCATTCAGCCTAAGTGGAAAACGTATCCTTCAAAACCTTTGTCACAGAGGCATCGGATGGGATGACCCACTCCCAGATGATATTAAGCCACGGTGGGAGGAATGGATAAATGGTCTTCTGAAGTTGAAAGAGGTGTCAATTCCAAGATGTTACCACCCACATGACTTTCATGACATTGTCAGAGTAGAGTTACACCATTTTTCCGACGCCAGCTGCGTGGGATATGGTGCATGTTCTTACCTCAGGTACAAAAATGACAAAGATGAAGTCCATTGCAGTCTCGTGATAGCGAAAGCAAGGGTCGCTCCTTCAAAAGTCACAAGTATCCCGAGACTAGAACTCGCAGCAGCGGTGGTTTCTGCAAAAGTAAGTGTCATGTTAAAGGGTGAGCTTGACATTAAAATTGATCAAGAAATGTTCTGGACTGATTCACAAGTCGTGATTGGGTACATCAACAATGATGCTCGTAGGTTCCACATATACGTTGCAAACCGTGTTCAATTGATTAGAAATAATAGTGATCCCAGTCAATGGTATTATGTGGACACCTCAGAAAACCCAGCCGATCACGCATCCCGAGGTCTCCATGCTTCAGATATTCACTCAACAAACTGGCTGCGAGGACCGAAGTTTCTCTGGGAAAGTGAATTACATCTAACACCCAGCACCCCAACAGACTTACTTGTGGGTGATCCCGAAGTCAAGACAATTCAGGTGCTTGCAACCAAAGCAAATAACTGCGACGACATCCTTAGGCGTCTGAGTCAGTTTTCCTCATGGACAAGACTTGTAAAGGTGGTTGCAAGAATCAAGAGGCTGGGGTGTAAACAAAACCAGCACAGTGAACATGTAACTGTCGAGGAGTGTGAGAAGGCCGCTGAGAAAGTGATTAAGATTGTACAGCAGCAAGCCTTCCCCCAAGAGATAAAGATGCTTCAAGGTGAAAAATGCCTTCCAAACTCAAGCTCTCTCTTCAGTCTGGATCCCATCTGGTCTGAAGGACTGCTCCGTGTTGGTGGGAGATTAAAACAATCATCTCTCTGTCACAAAGTGAAGCATCCAGTCATCTTACCAAACAACAGTCACATATCTAAGCTGATTGTGTCCCACTACCACGCCAAGATATGCCATCAAGGTCGAAGCCAGACACAAATGGAGCTTAGGAGCAATGGATTCTGGGTCATTGGTGGGAGCAAGCTGGTTGCCAAGTTGATACGCACCTGTGTGCTTTGCAGGAAACTTCGACGGCCGACAGAGAGTCAGCGGATGGCTGAACTCCCTAAAGAACGTCTTGAAGCCTCAGCACCGTTCACGTACAGCGGCATGGACTGTTTTGGACCGTTTATTGTAAAGAAAGCCCGCAAAGAATACAAAAGATATGGACTCATCTTCACATGTTTGTACTCTAGAGCTGTCCATATCGAGATGCTTGAAGATTTGTCGACAGACTCATTCATTAACGCTTTGAGATGCTTTATCAATCTGAGAGGAGCTGTCAGACAACTACACTGCGACCAAGGTTCTAACTTCATTGGCGCCAGAAATGAGTTTAAGGAAGCACTTAAACAATGTGACACCAAACTACTGGAAATCTTCCTGACTGAAAGGCAGTGCGAATTTGTATTCAACGCCCCCTCTGCCAGCCATGCAGGCGGTGTCTGGGAACGGCAAATCAGAACCGTTAGGAATGTACTGAATGCCACCTTCGCACAGTGCCCGGGTCGCCTTGATGACGCCTCTCTTAGAACACTGTTATATGAGGCTATGGCTATTGTGAACAGCCGCCCATTAACAGTAGATGCAATCAATGATCCACAGGCCCTGGAACCTTTAACACCGAATCACCTCATCATGATGAAATCTAAAGTTGCTCTTCCTCCCCCGGGAGAATTTGTGAAGGAGGATTTGTACGCTACAAAGAGATGGAGAAGAGTTCAATACCTCATCAAACAATTCTGGGGTCGCTGGAAAAAGGAATATTTGCTCAACATATCCACAAGACAGAAATGGCACTTACCTCAGCGCAACCTCAGAGTCAACGACATTGTCATCATTAAAGACGACAACCTCCCGAGAAATCATTGGCAACTAGGACGAGTGGTGGAGACTGTTCAAGACAGAGATAGCTTAGTCCGTCGAGTCAAAGTACAAGTCGGAGAGCGAAAGTCTCAAAGAAAACAAGATCCCCCCTCTAAACCTTCAGTTATTGAGAGACCAATCCAAAAATGAGTGCTTCTCCTTGAGAATTGATCAGAACAAACAGACTGACAATTGTTTATCGTGTACGATTACAGTACAGTTCACATACCACTGATAGTTAAATGTGAAGTTACTCATTTATCACAGTCAAGAAAATCCTGTACATTTCATTTGCTCTTTGTGTATTTTGTTCATTCCTTGTATCAGGATTTGGTGGGAGTGTAAATGGCAGCAAATTTTGTTCAGGAGATAATTGCAGTTCTGGCATGTTATGTTTTTGTGCCTTTATTTTGAAGAGCCCACTCTTATTCTGTTACTTCCTTTATTGCTGATACTTGACTTCCTGCTGCCGTTCTGTCTGACTTCAACAGCATACTCACGTTACTCCAGGACTGGTAAAACACGCTGACAAAGATATATTTCTCATATTCTGTGTGAACATTTGTGAGAGGTTATTTTATTGTGCCTCGTGTTTGTGTTGTTTATATGTCACATTTAAGGAGAGTCACTCCGAGCTGTGTGTGGAAGCTAAGCTAACTAGCGGAGCAAACTTAGCGCCCTTGGAAGCGGAAGGAGGTAGGAGGAGACTAATGGTTTTATTTGTTGTAAAACAAGTGGTTCATTTCATTTAAAACAAACGGGAAAATGTCAGTATTTGTATTTAAATAAGAGCTGTAACTTGTAATTAAGCTTAATTCATGTGAAAATTCATTATTTAAGTTTATTAAAAAGATTTGTTTATAAGTTTGAAAATGTAAACATGATTTATGTATTGTTTGTGGAAATATGGCATTTGTATTTTCTGTCCATCTTCATAGTTTTCACGGTGTCAAAATTGTGAGGAGAAAAGGAGGAGAGAATTAAAGTTGCACCAGTCGAAGCTCTCTGCATCTTGTGTCATTAATCCAAGTGGGCCGCTACAGTGAAAACTCCCCGGCTGCAACCAGTGACAACTTCTGGCTGCAACAGACCTGCCATCCCTGCAGAGAAGCTGACGCCATCTCATCCGAGATCCAGCTACCAACCTGTTACCAGCCAACTGACTCCATTTGCACCCACATCCTGCACAGGCAAGATTAAAAGGACAGCACGCTAAAGGTATAACATTGGGTGCCAAGGAGCAAAGGAGACTATTTACACACACGTTACAAGCTTACAGCGTATCTGAAGTGTCTTAAATACTAACATCATATTTTGAGGTCAAAATAATTTGTGAGCAACACGTAACAATTCTGAAATGGGTGAATGTTTTAAGACAATTGGTATATGTCTTTAAAAGGTAATTTGTGACATGTCTGTTGCGATAAAGGTTTAAAGGGTGAAGCACTTTAGCTATTAATGGTTAGAGCGCTCATTTATGACATACTTTGTTGTTACTGTTTTATGTTAAGAATCCTTTGAATGTCCATAATATGCAAATGCTTGATATAAGTATTACTCTGTGGTAAAAGATAACTACAGCTTATTTAGGCATAGGACAATCAAAAGCCACACAAGACTTAAAGCAGTTGCACAAGCAAATATAATGTCACTCCCAACAGAAGAAACAGAGAATCCTACATACATACCAGTCAGGTTTAGCTCACGTGAGAGAAAATTAACAGAGAAAGGCCAAGAAATGCATGACGAGGACACCAAAAAACGTGAAAAAACATTTAACAAGGCCTATAATTCTTGGAAGCTAACAGCAAGGGAAACAAGGACAAAACTAAAAACCCTCTGTTCATTAGAAGATCTCAATAAATTACAGCAGGATATTGAAACAAAGCATGACGCCATAAGACAGCAATATGAACCTATCCTACATAACAGTAAAACCACGGCAGAGATCGTCAACAAAATGGACGCTTGTGTTACGCTAACAAAGGAAATCTGTAGTCTCATAAGCAACCGTCTAGCGACTATTAATAAAGATTATAACGATCAACTAGAAAAGGAAAAGGTAAGAGAAACGTTAAACAAAAATGAATATGGGTCTGTCTTTGGCCAAACTAAAACTGAAACTGTAAGTTCATCAGATTCCTCAGATGAATCAAGCAAACATTCCAGCTCAGCCAGTACCCATAGCAGTAGAGTAGATGCAGTAGCAGAGCTTGCTGCTAAGCTGGAGCAATCAAAAGCCATGGAAGAAATTCAGGCACAGAAAGCACATCTTCACAAGTTGGAAAGTGAATGGAAACTTAAAGAGGCAAAAATGTTGTCAGAAATGAAACAAAGAGAGGTGGAAATGCAACAACAGTTGGAACAAGAGAGAGCAAAACTGCAGCAGTTACAAGCAGGAAAAGAGGTCGCTATAGCAGCAGCTCGTGTGAGAGCATATGACAGTTTTGAATGTTTTGAGAACCACAATGAAGAAATTGACAACAAAACTACTTCTTACAGAATGCAAACTGAACCTCAATTAAATCCAGATGCTGCTTCATTCCATCCTCACCAAAGAGCTCCTGAAATGACAATGACCCAGGAGTCTGTCAGCTTAGCACAAGCAATTGCTAGCTCATTAAGTATGAATCGCTTGCCAGTCCCTGAACCCACCACGTTCAGTGGTGACCCTTTAAGGTTTACAGATTGGAAGATGTCATTCATGACTCTTATAGACAGAAAACCCCTCTTACCAAATGAGAAGATGTTTTATCTCAAAATTTATCTTGCAGGAGAGGCGCGCAAAGCCGTTGAAGGTTTCTTTTATCGAGATTCAGAAAGCGCATACAACGGAGCATGGAAAGTTTTACAGGACAGATATGGAAACCCATTCATTATACAAAAGGCTTTCCGTGATAAGCTCATGAAATGGCCAAAGATCAGCGCAAATGACCCACTAGCACTACGAGAGTTCGGTGACTTCCTCCAAAGCTGCAATGAGGCAATCCCACATGTCAAAGGACTAGCTATCCTTAACGATTGTGAGGAAAACCACAAGTTGCTCAAAAAACTGCCGGAATGGATTGTTCGAAAGTGGAGTAGAATTGTTGTAGATGAGCTTGACAAATCAGGCAGCTATCCGGATCTTGCATGCTTCACAGAGTTCCTGAGCAGAGAGGCAAGAATAGCCTGTAACCCTATTGCTTCTCCACTGTTGATACATTTCAAACCTGCAGATGATAGAACTCCAAAGAAGGCCAAAGCTTTTAACACAAATACACAACCAAAGAGTTTTGCTCAGGAAAGACAAGAAACAAACAACAGTAAACCAAAACCACCCTGCTCAGTCTGTAAAAGTGAAGCTCATGGTATCATACGGTGTCCAACTTTCGCAGCCAAAAGTGCTGAGGATAAAAAAGCATTCATCCATGAAAATCGGCTCTGTTTTGGATGCTTGAGAAAGGGTCATATGACCAAAGACTGTAGGAGACGACACACGTGTAACACATGCAATCGTCATCACCCAACCTGCTTACACGAAGACAGGAAACTAAGATCTGTAGAAGCAATGACGAATAGCTCCACTTCCACAGAAGAACATGCAAGCCAGGAAACACACAAGGTCATGTCCCACACATCGACACAACATGCATCTGCTACCTCAGGTATTGTCCCAGTATTTGTGTCTACAGTACAAGAACCACACAGAGAAATACTCACATATGCTATACTGGACACACAAAGTGACTCAACATTTGTCTTAGAAGATGTACTTGATAAATTGAATGTAGATGTCCAACCAGTAAAGCTGAAACTTAGTACTATGACAGCCATCGACACAATCATATCAAGCAAGAGTGTTCATGATCTACAGGTTAGAGGACTCTACTCTGATAGCTGCATCCAACTCCACCAGGCCTACAGCCGTGACTTTATCCCGGTGGACAAGTCTTACGTTCCAACAAAGGAAACAGCATCACTGTGGCCTCATCTCAGAAACTTAGCAAATAAGTTACCACCCCTTCAAGACTGTGATGTAGGGCTCCTAATAGGATATGACTGTCCAGCAGCACTGGCTCCTCTTGAAGTCATCTTAGGTGACAAAAACCAACCGTTCGCACAGAGATCAGAACTAGGATGGAGTATAATAGGCTCATCAAACCCCCACCTAGACAGACAAGGAAATCAAAGCTTTGTGCATCGGCTAACAGTAAAAGAACTGCCAGTTCCATCAGCGACAGATGTTCTAAAGACCCTGGAATCAGACTTTATTGAGAGAACTTATGAGGATAAATATGTGTCCCAAGATGATGTGCATTTCATACAGTTCCTCAGTGACCACATCACACAGAAGAAGAGCGGGCATTATGAGATGCCACTCCCTTTCAAAGGTAACAGTCAGCCCAACCTACCAAACAACAAGAGGCTAGCCACAGTTCGCCTGCAGTGTCTCAAGAAAAAATTAAAGGCCAACAAACAATACTATGATCAGTACAAAACATTCATGGAAGAAACAATTAACAAGGGTGATGCAGAGCCTGCCCCTGCAACATCAGAGGGAGAAACAGAGTGGTACCTTCCGCATCATGGCATCTACCACCCCAGAAAACCGGACAAGCTAAGAGTCGTTTTCGACTGTTCGGCCAAATTCCATGGTGTTTCTTTAAACGACACTTTGCTAACTGGGCCTGATCTAATCAATCCTCTGGTAGGAGTACTTTGCCGATTCAGGAAAGAAGCCGTGGCCTTTATCTGTGATATTGAAAGAATGTTTTATCAATTCTCTGTCACTCCTGAATCCAGGAATTACTTGAAGTTCCTCTGGTGGACAGGCGGAGATTTGGAGAAGGAACCACAGGAGTACAGGATAGCGGTTCATCTCTTCGGAGCCGCTTCGTCTCCAGGATGTGCCAATTTTGGTTTAAAGCATCTAGCACGACAACACAAGGCTAGCTATCCCCGAGCATCAATATTTGTGGAGAAACATTTTTATGTTGATAATGGGTTAGTTAGCGTCCCATCAATTGATGAGGCCAGGAAACTGATCACTGAGTCGCAAGAGTTGTGCAAAAGAGGAGGCTTGCGCCTTCACAAATTCAACTCAAATGAAGAAGCAGTGCTCGCTTGCTTAGACCCCTCTGAAAAAGCAACAAACATTGAGCCTCCAGGCTTTGATCCAACCCCATCAGAACATGCTCTCGGCATTCAATGGTCGATAAAGAATGACACTTTCAGCTTTAACATCAGCTTGAAGGATCAGCCTTCAACCCGTCGTGGTTGTCTTTCTGTCGTCGCCTCTCTCTACGATCCACTTGGATTCATTGCGCCATTCAGCCTAAGTGGAAAACGTATCCTTCAAAACCTTTGTCACAGAGGCATCGGATGGGATGACCCACTCCCAGATGATATTAAGCCACGGTGGGAGGAATGGATAAATGGTCTTCTGAAGTTGAAAGAGGTGTCAATTCCAAGATGTTACCACCCACATGACTTTCATGACATTGTCAGAGTAGAGTTACACCATTTTTCCGACGCCAGCTGCGTGGGATATGGTGCATGTTCTTACCTCAGGTACAAAAATGACAAAGATGAAGTCCATTGCAGTCTCGTGATAGCGAAAGCAAGGGTCGCTCCTTCAAAAGTCACAAGTATCCCGAGACTAGAACTCGCAGCAGCGGTGGTTTCTGCAAAAGTAAGTGTCATGTTAAAGGGTGAGCTTGACATTAAAATTGATCAAGAAATGTTCTGGACTGATTCACAAGTCGTGATTGGGTACATCAACAATGATGCTCGTAGGTTCCACATATACGTTGCAAACCGTGTTCAATTGATTAGAAATAATAGTGATCCCAGTCAATGGTATTATGTGGACACCTCAGAAAACCCAGCCGATCACGCATCCCGAGGTCTCCATGCTTCAGATATTCACTCAACAAACTGGCTGCGAGGACCGAAGTTTCTCTGGGAAAGTGAATTACATCTAACACCCAGCACCCCAACAGACTTACTTGTGGGTGATCCCGAAGTCAAGACAATTCAGGTGCTTGCAACCAAAGCAAATAACTGCGACGACATCCTTAGGCGTCTGAGTCAGTTTTCCTCATGGACAAGACTTGTAAAGGTGGTTGCAAGAATCAAGAGGCTGGGGTGTAAACAAAACCAGCACAGTGAACATGTAACTGTCGAGGAGTGTGAGAAGGCCGCTGAGAAAGTGATTAAGATTGTACAGCAGCAAGCCTTCCCCCAAGAGATAAAGATGCTTCAAGGTGAAAAATGCCTTCCAAACTCAAGCTCTCTCTTCAGTCTGGATCCCATCTGGTCTGAAGGACTGCTCCGTGTTGGTGGGAGATTAAAACAATCATCTCTCTGTCACAAAGTGAAGCATCCAGTCATCTTACCAAACAACAGTCACATATCTAAGCTGATTGTGTCCCACTACCACGCCAAGATATGCCATCAAGGTCGAAGCCAGACACAAATGGAGCTTAGGAGCAATGGATTCTGGGTCATTGGTGGGAGCAAGCTGGTTGCCAAGTTGATACGCACCTGTGTGCTTTGCAGGAAACTTCGACGGCCGACAGAGAGTCAGCGGATGGCTGAACTCCCTAAAGAACGTCTTGAAGCCTCAGCACCGTTCACGTACAGCGGCATGGACTGTTTTGGACCGTTTATTGTAAAGAAAGCCCGCAAAGAATACAAAAGATATGGACTCATCTTCACATGTTTGTACTCTAGAGCTGTCCATATCGAGATGCTTGAAGATTTGTCGACAGACTCATTCATTAACGCTTTGAGATGCTTTATCAATCTGAGAGGAGCTGTCAGACAACTACACTGCGACCAAGGTTCTAACTTCATTGGCGCCAGAAATGAGTTTAAGGAAGCACTTAAACAATGTGACACCAAACTACTGGAAATCTTCCTGACTGAAAGGCAGTGCGAATTTGTATTCAACGCCCCCTCTGCCAGCCATGCAGGCGGTGTCTGGGAACGGCAAATCAGAACCGTTAGGAATGTACTGAATGCCACCTTCGCACAGTGCCCGGGTCGCCTTGATGACGCCTCTCTTAGAACACTGTTATATGAGGCTATGGCTATTGTGAACAGCCGCCCATTAACAGTAGATGCAATCAATGATCCACAGGCCCTGGAACCTTTAACACCGAATCACCTCATCATGATGAAATCTAAAGTTGCTCTTCCTCCCCCGGGAGAATTTGTGAAGGAGGATTTGTACGCTACAAAGAGATGGAGAAGAGTTCAATACCTCATCAAACAATTCTGGGGTCGCTGGAAAAAGGAATATTTGCTCAACATATCCACAAGACAGAAATGGCACTTACCTCAGCGCAACCTCAGAGTCAACGACATTGTCATCATTAAAGACGACAACCTCCCGAGAAATCATTGGCAACTAGGACGAGTGGTGGAGACTGTTCAAGACAGAGATAGCTTAGTCCGTCGAGTCAAAGTACAAGTCGGAGAGCGAAAGTCTCAAAGAAAACAAGATCCCCCCTCTAAACCTTCAGTTATTGAGAGACCAATCCAAAAATGAGTGCTTCTCCTTGAGAATTGATCAGAACAAACAGACTGACAATTGTTTATCGTGTACGATTACAGTACAGTTCACATACCACTGATAGTTAAATGTGAAGTTACTCATTTATCACAGTCAAGAAAATCCTGTACATTTCATTTGCTCTTTGTGTATTTTGTTCATTCCTTGTATCAGGATTTGGTGGGAGTGTAAATGGCAGCAAATTTTGTTCAGGAGATAATTGCAGTTCTGGCATGTTATGTTTTTGTGCCTTTATTTTGAAGAGCCCACTCTTATTCTGTTACTTCCTTTATTGCTGATACTTGACTTCCTGCTGCCGTTCTGTCTGACTTCAACAGCATACTCACGTTACTCCAGGACTGGTAAAACACGCTGACAAAGATATATTTCTCATATTCTGTGTGAACATTTGTGAGAGGTTATTTTATTGTGCCTCGTGTTTGTGTTGTTTATATGTCACATTTAAGGAGAGTCACTCCGAGCTGTGTGTGGAAGCTAAGCTAACTAGCGGAGCAAACTTAGCGCCCTTGGAAGCGGAAGGAGGTAGGAGGAGACTAATGGTTTTATTTGTTGTAAAACAAGTGGTTCATTTCATTTAAAACAAACGGGAAAATGTCAGTATTTGTATTTAAATAAGAGCTGTAACTTGTAATTAAGCTTAATTCATGTGAAAATTCATTATTTAAGTTTATTAAAAAGATTTGTTTATAAGTTTGAAAATGTAAACATGATTTATGTATTGTTTGTGGAAATATGGCATTTGTATTTTCTGTCCATCTTCATAGTTTTCACGGTGTCAAAATTGTGAGGAGAAAAGGAGGAGAGAATTAAAGTTGCACCAGTCGAAGCTCTCTGCATCTTGTGTCATTAATCCAAGTGGGCCGCTACAGTGAAAACTCCCCGGCTGCAACCAGTGACAACTTCTGGCTGCAACAGACCTGCCATCCCTGCAGAGAAGCTGACGCCATCTCATCCGAGATCCAGCTACCAACCTGTTACCAGCCAACTGACTCCATTTGCACCCACATCCTGCACAGGCAAGATTAAAAGGACAGCACGCTAAAGGTATAACATTGGGTGCCAAGGAGCAAAGGAGACTATTTACACACACGTTACAAGCTTACAGCGTATCTGAAGTGTCTTAAATACTAACATCATATTTTGAGGTCAAAATAATTTGTGAGCAACACGTAACAATTCTGAAATGGGTGAATGTTTTAAGACAATTGGTATATGTCTTTAAAAGGTAATTTGTGACATGTCTGTTGCGATAAAGGTTTAAAGGGTGAAGCACTTTAGCTATTAATGGTTAGAGCGCTCATTTATGACATACTTTGTTGTTACTGTTTTATGTTAAGAATCCTTTGAATGTCCATAATATGCAAATGCTTGATATAAGTATTACTCTGTGGTAAAAGATAACTACAGCTTATTTAGGCATAGGACAATCAAAAGCCACACAAGACTTAAAGCAGTTGCACAAGCAAATATAATGTCACTCCCAACAGAAGAAACAGAGAATCCTACATACATACCAGTCAGGTTTAGCTCACGTGAGAGAAAATTAACAGAGAAAGGCCAAGAAATGCATGACGAGGACACCAAAAAACGTGAAAAAACATTTAACAAGGCCTATAATTCTTGGAAGCTAACAGCAAGGGAAACAAGGACAAAACTAAAAACCCTCTGTTCATTAGAAGATCTCAATAAATTACAGCAGGATATTGAAACAAAGCATGACGCCATAAGACAGCAATATGAACCTATCCTACATAACAGTAAAACCACGGCAGAGATCGTCAACAAAATGGACGCTTGTGTTACGCTAACAAAGGAAATCTGTAGTCTCATAAGCAACCGTCTAGCGACTATTAATAAAGATTATAACGATCAACTAGAAAAGGAAAAGGTAAGAGAAACGTTAAACAAAAATGAATATGGGTCTGTCTTTGGCCAAACTAAAACTGAAACTGTAAGTTCATCAGATTCCTCAGATGAATCAAGCAAACATTCCAGCTCAGCCAGTACCCATAGCAGTAGAGTAGATGCAGTAGCAGAGCTTGCTGCTAAGCTGGAGCAATCAAAAGCCATGGAAGAAATTCAGGCACAGAAAGCACATCTTCACAAGTTGGAAAGTGAATGGAAACTTAAAGAGGCAAAAATGTTGTCAGAAATGAAACAAAGAGAGGTGGAAATGCAACAACAGTTGGAACAAGAGAGAGCAAAACTGCAGCAGTTACAAGCAGGAAAAGAGGTCGCTATAGCAGCAGCTCGTGTGAGAGCATATGACAGTTTTGAATGTTTTGAGAACCACAATGAAGAAATTGACAACAAAACTACTTCTTACAGAATGCAAACTGAACCTCAATTAAATCCAGATGCTGCTTCATTCCATCCTCACCAAAGAGCTCCTGAAATGACAATGACCCAGGAGTCTGTCAGCTTAGCACAAGCAATTGCTAGCTCATTAAGTATGAATCGCTTGCCAGTCCCTGAACCCACCACGTTCAGTGGTGACCCTTTAAGGTTTACAGATTGGAAGATGTCATTCATGACTCTTATAGACAGAAAACCCCTCTTACCAAATGAGAAGATGTTTTATCTCAAAATTTATCTTGCAGGAGAGGCGCGCAAAGCCGTTGAAGGTTTCTTTTATCGAGATTCAGAAAGCGCATACAACGGAGCATGGAAAGTTTTACAGGACAGATATGGAAACCCATTCATTATACAAAAGGCTTTCCGTGATAAGCTCATGAAATGGCCAAAGATCAGCGCAAATGACCCACTAGCACTACGAGAGTTCGGTGACTTCCTCCAAAGCTGCAATGAGGCAATCCCACATGTCAAAGGACTAGCTATCCTTAACGATTGTGAGGAAAACCACAAGTTGCTCAAAAAACTGCCGGAATGGATTGTTCGAAAGTGGAGTAGAATTGTTGTAGATGAGCTTGACAAATCAGGCAGCTATCCGGATCTTGCATGCTTCACAGAGTTCCTGAGCAGAGAGGCAAGAATAGCCTGTAACCCTATTGCTTCTCCACTGTTGATACATTTCAAACCTGCAGATGATAGAACTCCAAAGAAGGCCAAAGCTTTTAACACAAATACACAACCAAAGAGTTTTGCTCAGGAAAGACAAGAAACAAACAACAGTAAACCAAAACCACCCTGCTCAGTCTGTAAAAGTGAAGCTCATGGTATCATACGGTGTCCAACTTTCGCAGCCAAAAGTGCTGAGGATAAAAAAGCATTCATCCATGAAAATCGGCTCTGTTTTGGATGCTTGAGAAAGGGTCATATGACCAAAGACTGTAGGAGACGACACACGTGTAACACATGCAATCGTCATCACCCAACCTGCTTACACGAAGACAGGAAACTAAGATCTGTAGAAGCAATGACGAATAGCTCCACTTCCACAGAAGAACATGCAAGCCAGGAAACACACAAGGTCATGTCCCACACATCGACACAACATGCATCTGCTACCTCAGGTATTGTCCCAGTATTTGTGTCTACAGTACAAGAACCACACAGAGAAATACTCACATATGCTATACTGGACACACAAAGTGACTCAACATTTGTCTTAGAAGATGTACTTGATAAATTGAATGTAGATGTCCAACCAGTAAAGCTGAAACTTAGTACTATGACAGCCATCGACACAATCATATCAAGCAAGAGTGTTCATGATCTACAGGTTAGAGGACTCTACTCTGATAGCTGCATCCAACTCCACCAGGCCTACAGCCGTGACTTTATCCCGGTGGACAAGTCTTACGTTCCAACAAAGGAAACAGCATCACTGTGGCCTCATCTCAGAAACTTAGCAAATAAGTTACCACCCCTTCAAGACTGTGATGTAGGGCTCCTAATAGGATATGACTGTCCAGCAGCACTGGCTCCTCTTGAAGTCATCTTAGGTGACAAAAACCAACCGTTCGCACAGAGATCAGAACTAGGATGGAGTATAATAGGCTCATCAAACCCCCACCTAGACAGACAAGGAAATCAAAGCTTTGTGCATCGGCTAACAGTAAAAGAACTGCCAGTTCCATCAGCGACAGATGTTCTAAAGACCCTGGAATCAGACTTTATTGAGAGAACTTATGAGGATAAATATGTGTCCCAAGATGATGTGCATTTCATACAGTTCCTCAGTGACCACATCACACAGAAGAAGAGCGGGCATTATGAGATGCCACTCCCTTTCAAAGGTAACAGTCAGCCCAACCTACCAAACAACAAGAGGCTAGCCACAGTTCGCCTGCAGTGTCTCAAGAAAAAATTAAAGGCCAACAAACAATACTATGATCAGTACAAAACATTCATGGAAGAAACAATTAACAAGGGTGATGCAGAGCCTGCCCCTGCAACATCAGAGGGAGAAACAGAGTGGTACCTTCCGCATCATGGCATCTACCACCCCAGAAAACCGGACAAGCTAAGAGTCGTTTTCGACTGTTCGGCCAAATTCCATGGTGTTTCTTTAAACGACACTTTGCTAACTGGGCCTGATCTAATCAATCCTCTGGTAGGAGTACTTTGCCGATTCAGGAAAGAAGCCGTGGCCTTTATCTGTGATATTGAAAGAATGTTTTATCAATTCTCTGTCACTCCTGAATCCAGGAATTACTTGAAGTTCCTCTGGTGGACAGGCGGAGATTTGGAGAAGGAACCACAGGAGTACAGGATAGCGGTTCATCTCTTCGGAGCCGCTTCGTCTCCAGGATGTGCCAATTTTGGTTTAAAGCATCTAGCACGACAACACAAGGCTAGCTATCCCCGAGCATCAATATTTGTGGAGAAACATTTTTATGTTGATAATGGGTTAGTTAGCGTCCCATCAATTGATGAGGCCAGGAAACTGATCACTGAGTCGCAAGAGTTGTGCAAAAGAGGAGGCTTGCGCCTTCACAAATTCAACTCAAATGAAGAAGCAGTGCTCGCTTGCTTAGACCCCTCTGAAAAAGCAACAAACATTGAGCCTCCAGGCTTTGATCCAACCCCATCAGAACATGCTCTCGGCATTCAATGGTCGATAAAGAATGACACTTTCAGCTTTAACATCAGCTTGAAGGATCAGCCTTCAACCCGTCGTGGTTGTCTTTCTGTCGTCGCCTCTCTCTACGATCCACTTGGATTCATTGCGCCATTCAGCCTAAGTGGAAAACGTATCCTTCAAAACCTTTGTCACAGAGGCATCGGATGGGATGACCCACTCCCAGATGATATTAAGCCACGGTGGGAGGAATGGATAAATGGTCTTCTGAAGTTGAAAGAGGTGTCAATTCCAAGATGTTACCACCCACATGACTTTCATGACATTGTCAGAGTAGAGTTACACCATTTTTCCGACGCCAGCTGCGTGGGATATGGTGCATGTTCTTACCTCAGGTACAAAAATGACAAAGATGAAGTCCATTGCAGTCTCGTGATAGCGAAAGCAAGGGTCGCTCCTTCAAAAGTCACAAGTATCCCGAGACTAGAACTCGCAGCAGCGGTGGTTTCTGCAAAAGTAAGTGTCATGTTAAAGGGTGAGCTTGACATTAAAATTGATCAAGAAATGTTCTGGACTGATTCACAAGTCGTGATTGGGTACATCAACAATGATGCTCGTAGGTTCCACATATACGTTGCAAACCGTGTTCAATTGATTAGAAATAATAGTGATCCCAGTCAATGGTATTATGTGGACACCTCAGAAAACCCAGCCGATCACGCATCCCGAGGTCTCCATGCTTCAGATATTCACTCAACAAACTGGCTGCGAGGACCGAAGTTTCTCTGGGAAAGTGAATTACATCTAACACCCAGCACCCCAACAGACTTACTTGTGGGTGATCCCGAAGTCAAGACAATTCAGGTGCTTGCAACCAAAGCAAATAACTGCGACGACATCCTTAGGCGTCTGAGTCAGTTTTCCTCATGGACAAGACTTGTAAAGGTGGTTGCAAGAATCAAGAGGCTGGGGTGTAAACAAAACCAGCACAGTGAACATGTAACTGTCGAGGAGTGTGAGAAGGCCGCTGAGAAAGTGATTAAGATTGTACAGCAGCAAGCCTTCCCCCAAGAGATAAAGATGCTTCAAGGTGAAAAATGCCTTCCAAACTCAAGCTCTCTCTTCAGTCTGGATCCCATCTGGTCTGAAGGACTGCTCCGTGTTGGTGGGAGATTAAAACAATCATCTCTCTGTCACAAAGTGAAGCATCCAGTCATCTTACCAAACAACAGTCACATATCTAAGCTGATTGTGTCCCACTACCACGCCAAGATATGCCATCAAGGTCGAAGCCAGACACAAATGGAGCTTAGGAGCAATGGATTCTGGGTCATTGGTGGGAGCAAGCTGGTTGCCAAGTTGATACGCACCTGTGTGCTTTGCAGGAAACTTCGACGGCCGACAGAGAGTCAGCGGATGGCTGAACTCCCTAAAGAACGTCTTGAAGCCTCAGCACCGTTCACGTACAGCGGCATGGACTGTTTTGGACCGTTTATTGTAAAGAAAGCCCGCAAAGAATACAAAAGATATGGACTCATCTTCACATGTTTGTACTCTAGAGCTGTCCATATCGAGATGCTTGAAGATTTGTCGACAGACTCATTCATTAACGCTTTGAGATGCTTTATCAATCTGAGAGGAGCTGTCAGACAACTACACTGCGACCAAGGTTCTAACTTCATTGGCGCCAGAAATGAGTTTAAGGAAGCACTTAAACAATGTGACACCAAACTACTGGAAATCTTCCTGACTGAAAGGCAGTGCGAATTTGTATTCAACGCCCCCTCTGCCAGCCATGCAGGCGGTGTCTGGGAACGGCAAATCAGAACCGTTAGGAATGTACTGAATGCCACCTTCGCACAGTGCCCGGGTCGCCTTGATGACGCCTCTCTTAGAACACTGTTATATGAGGCTATGGCTATTGTGAACAGCCGCCCATTAACAGTAGATGCAATCAATGATCCACAGGCCCTGGAACCTTTAACACCGAATCACCTCATCATGATGAAATCTAAAGTTGCTCTTCCTCCCCCGGGAGAATTTGTGAAGGAGGATTTGTACGCTACAAAGAGATGGAGAAGAGTTCAATACCTCATCAAACAATTCTGGGGTCGCTGGAAAAAGGAATATTTGCTCAACATATCCACAAGACAGAAATGGCACTTACCTCAGCGCAACCTCAGAGTCAACGACATTGTCATCATTAAAGACGACAACCTCCCGAGAAATCATTGGCAACTAGGACGAGTGGTGGAGACTGTTCAAGACAGAGATAGCTTAGTCCGTCGAGTCAAAGTACAAGTCGGAGAGCGAAAGTCTCAAAGAAAACAAGATCCCCCCTCTAAACCTTCAGTTATTGAGAGACCAATCCAAAAATGAGTGCTTCTCCTTGAGAATTGATCAGAACAAACAGACTGACAATTGTTTATCGTGTACGATTACAGTACAGTTCACATACCACTGATAGTTAAATGTGAAGTTACTCATTTATCACAGTCAAGAAAATCCTGTACATTTCATTTGCTCTTTGTGTATTTTGTTCATTCCTTGTATCAGGATTTGGTGGGAGTGTAAATGGCAGCAAATTTTGTTCAGGAGATAATTGCAGTTCTGGCATGTTATGTTTTTGTGCCTTTATTTTGAAGAGCCCACTCTTATTCTGTTACTTCCTTTATTGCTGATACTTGACTTCCTGCTGCCGTTCTGTCTGACTTCAACAGCATACTCACGTTACTCCAGGACTGGTAAAACACGCTGACAAAGATATATTTCTCATATTCTGTGTGAACATTTGTGAGAGGTTATTTTATTGTGCCTCGTGTTTGTGTTGTTTATATGTCACATTTAAGGAGAGTCACTCCGAGCTGTGTGTGGAAGCTAAGCTAACTAGCGGAGCAAACTTAGCGCCCTTGGAAGCGGAAGGAGGTAGGAGGAGACTAATGGTTTTATTTGTTGTAAAACAAGTGGTTCATTTCATTTAAAACAAACGGGAAAATGTCAGTATTTGTATTTAAATAAGAGCTGTAACTTGTAATTAAGCTTAATTCATGTGAAAATTCATTATTTAAGTTTATTAAAAAGATTTGTTTATAAGTTTGAAAATGTAAACATGATTTATGTATTGTTTGTGGAAATATGGCATTTGTATTTTCTGTCCATCTTCATAGTTTTCACGGTGTCAAAATTGTGAGGAGAAAAGGAGGAGAGAATTAAAGTTGCACCAGTCGAAGCTCTCTGCATCTTGTGTCATTAATCCAAGTGGGCCGCTACATATATACCCAAACAAAACTATCTTTGGTATCATTTTTCCTCACTGGCGCGTTGTTTGACTGCTCTTCTTCGTTGGTTGTCTTGCAATTTGATTGGATGAATGCTGTGGGATGAAAACAAAGTGAATGTAATTTGATTGGATGTTGTACTGACAGGCAGCACACACGCTGACAGACACTCACTTGTACACAATGAAAAATATGGAGCGCTCCTGAATAACTTTTTAATCTTTGGGTTTTGGGGAAAGTAGCAAGTCTTGTCAAGTCAAAAGGCTCAAGTCCAAGTGAGGTCACAAGTCATTGATGTTAAAGCCGAGTTGCAAGTCTCTTTACATTTTATCAAGTCGAGTCTGACTCGAGTCCAAGTCATGTGACTCGAGTCCACACCTCTGCCAATTACAGTTTTTGTCATTTTTAGGGTATAAATGAACCCTGTTGTCTGCACTTGAAACTCGTCAAAAATATAATTGTAGACATTTCTAGGAGGGGAATTCAGCCCTTCAGTGCCATAGTAATCTAACTCACTTTTTTGTAGAAAATGGATGGATGGATTATTACAATGTTGAAATTGGATTAAAATTAGAATGTTGGATTGATAATAATGCTATTGTGTTGACACTCACTAACTCACTTACTTACTTATCATTATTCGAATTGTGGATTCATTCTTACAAAAATAATAAAGTTCAAATGATTACAATTTGAATTATGGAAAAAAACGTTATTTTTTATATTTAAACATTTTAACTGTATTACAACTTTAATGTTCGATAAGTATTCATACTATCGTGGTCTAATTAATTTGCTGACTAACACACTAACTTCACTTTTGCCTTTGATCAATAATATTTCATGATTGAAATTGGATTTTTGATTCAAATTTAAAAGAAAAAAAAGAAAGGGATGATTTACATACATACATACATACATACGTACCTGCTTGGCACTCAGCATCAAGGGTTGGAATTGGGGGTTAAATCACCAAAATAAATTTCCCGGGCGCGGCCACCGCTGCTGCTCACTGCTCACCTCACCTCCCAGGGGGTGATCAAGGGCGATGGGTCAAATGCAGAGAATAATTTCACCACATCTAGTGTGTGTGTGACAATCATTTGTACTTTAACTTTAATACATACAGTACAGGCCAAAAGTTTGGACACACCTTCTCATTCAACGCGATTTCTTTATTTTCATGACTATTTACATTGTCACTGAAGGCATCAACACTATGAATGAACACATGTGGAGTTATGTACTTAACAAAAAAAGGTGAAATAACTGAAAACCTGTTTTATATTCTAGTTTCCTCAACATAGCCACCCTTTGCCCTTTGCCAGGTGTGCCTTATCAGGGTTGATTTGTGAAGTTTCTTGCTTTATCAATGGGGTTAGGACCATCAGTTGTGTTGTGGCCTGTACTATGTGTGTATCTATCTATATATATATATATATATATATATATATATATATATATATATATATATATATATATATATATATATATATATATATATATATATAAACGTGTTTGCATATAAAGTAAGTGATGTTTTTGATCAAATCCATAGTTCAAATTGGATTACAATTTAAATATGGGATTCATATAAACAATAGAAATGTGTTAGATCACAATGGCTCAATTGTGCTTATTTTGTATGACTATAATGCAAAGCTATTTTGCTTTCATATGCTTTCTTGTCACTCGTTCAGTAAATCGGATGCAGAGGTGTTTGATCGCGCTTCTTAATAAAAATATGCCTCGCTCTCACACATTCTTTTCAATCTCACATCTTAAATTGATGATCTGCCAAGGCTTGGCGTTATTCATTTTCGCTACCCATTGTCAGCGGGATTTTGTCTAAAATCACCATTTTTTTGTCATTAGGTTTTCTGTTAACCTGTGGGTCAGGTGTCACTTTGGCCTTCAAAAAACCCAATACAGTAAGAGGGAGAGTGTTGAAGGTGTTAGATTATGTCCAGCAGAGGTGTGAGTTAACAATCACGGGTGTGGTCACAGAATGTTCATGTTACACGATAGTGATACAATATGCTGGCAAACTATCACTGAACATGCGCTCAAAGTGAAGATGATTCATGTGCTTTTAATTAGAAAATATGCTCCTCTTTTACTGTTTGGAAATCCTTAGAAATCATTTGAAAAAGGAACAGTGTTAAGAGTGCTTTCATCAGTCCCTCAAGGCTGAACGCGCTTTTCTTTGCTATTGTTATGTTTTCCATTTGACTGTGCTGTTGTGTGCAGACTGACTGCCGCAGGCCAGTTTCAAGCTCATGCACGTGAGGCCACACAATTATCTTGCAGCCTGATAGTGCAGAGCGACTCTGACATGCTTGGTGTCACTAAATTGAGTGCATGTAGGGTTGGGGGTTAAAAAAAAAAGCTCACCTGAAACCACAATTTAACAGAAGCTGCTGGTGAGCATTGCCTTGTAAGCTGTCATGTTAGCACACTTTCATTTGCAGCATGTAAAGTGCTTTGGCTACAGACCACTTAACCACAAGCTGGAGCTTGTGTTTTCTACATTCATACCATATATTTTGGAAGGTAAAGTCTCCATTTATCATCATCCATGCTGACGGGAGGAATAAAATGGCACCTGCTTGTCTAAAGGCTTGCTACAAAAATGTTGCAGCATTCAGTGAAGCCGCCACTCCACCTGCATGCCAATTACACGGTCACACTAATCTCCTCCACCCACATGCACACTCACACTCCATCCTTGAAAGTCTGTCTTTCAGCGTTTGCACTTCACAGCATATCCCCTGTAGGTATGGACACGTACGCCTGTCTCTACGTCTGTATATGAACTGACAGCTCTTAAGGCAGCCGCTAATTGACTGCTGCTCTATTTTGCAGTCATTATGGAAGATATCAGCATTCTGTCACACAAATTGTCCCCGTTGGGTGGATGTGGACTTTTCTTCATATCTCTTTCCCATTATAGGTGGATGCACAACACATAAGAGGGGCTCCAACATTCTGGTTTTTAGATATTTCCTGAATATCCCTTAGTGTACAAGATTAACAGGTAGACTTGAATCTATAGACACCACTGCCCTTGTTTTTTTTCTTTTAATGAATAAATGATGCCAGTTTGGTCAGTTCCTCAAAGTTTTACTTTCACTTCTGTGACATCAAAACTGCCATGACCTGTGCGTTTGGTAATGTCTTGTTTTGAGTTGGTTTGTGTTTTCCTATGTTTGTTGCTTTAGCGCACTTTTTTTGGTTGTACTTCCTGTGTTGTCTGTTAACCTTACTCTTGCCTCAGCATTGGCTTCATGTACCTGTTTTCAATTAACAATCAAGACAATTTAAAGTGGAACTGCACTTAATTTTTTACATTTTGTCTATCATTTGCTATCATTATGAAAGACATTACGACAAATGTAACTCGTCTATGAATGTTTGCCCTACCGTAGTGAGAAAAAACAACTGTTTGAATGCAAACGAGTAATCCTAACTGTCAAAGCCTATGAAAGCCATCTATGTCAAGGTTGAAAAACCATCCCTGAACAGAGGAGGTGGTCTGCGACACCATCTGTCTCCCACATACAACACTGTCCTTTCAACCATTCCTAAAAGACTCAGCAATTGGAGGAGCGGCGACCGGAGTACCTACAGAGAAGCGAAATACCACTTCAACAGGGAAGTGGAGAAAGCTAAATCTGTGTACTCTAGCCGTCTACAGGAACAGTTCAGCTCCAATGACTCTGCAGCCAACTCCAGCACTACATTAAAGGACTTAAAGGAGTCAAAGGACATAAAAGGACTCCAAGAACATCACAGGACTTCATCAAAGGCCCTCTCCATCCGAGAGGAGGATGTACGCTGGCAATTCTTGAAGCTGAACACGCGGAAGGCCCCTGGGCCGGATGGTGTCTCCCCCTCCACCTTGAGACACTGTGCGGATCACCTGGTTCCTGTCTTCACTGACATTTTTAACACCTCTCTGGAGTTATGCCGCGTGACGTCCTGTTTCAAGACCTCCACCATCGTCCCTGTCCCCAAGAAAGCACGGATCACAGGACTTGATGACTACAGGCCGGTGGCGCTGACGTCTGTGGTCATGAAGTCCTTTGAGCGCTTGGTCCTGCCGCACCTCAAGGACATCACCACCCCCCTCCTGGACCCACTGCAGTTCGCCTACAGAGCCAACAGGTCTGTGGATGATGCAGTGAACCTGGCCCTCCACTTCATCCTGGATTATCTGGACTCCCCAGGAACCTACGCCAGGATCCTATTTGTGGACTTCAGCTCTGCCTTCAACACCATCCTCCCTGGACTGCTTCGAGACAAGCTCTACCAGCTCAGTGTGCCCCACTCCCTCTGCAGTTGGATCAATGACTTCCTGACGGACAGAAGACAGCACTTGCGGCTGGGGAAGATTGTCTCGGACAGTCGAACCACGAACACTGGTACTCCTCAGGGCTGTGTACTTTCCCCCTGGCTCTTCTCCCTGTACACAAACTGCGGCACCTCCAGTCACCAGTTTGTAAAGCTGCTCAAGTTTGCGGACACGCCACTCTCATCGGGCTCATCTCAGATGGCGACGAGTACAGGTGAGAGGTAGACCGGCTGCCGTCCTGGTGCAGCCTCAACAACCTGGAGCTGAACGCCCAGAAAACAGTGGAGATGATCTTGGACTTCAGGAAAGTCAAAGCCCCACCATCCCCCCTCACCCTGATTGACTCTCCCACCCCCGTTTACATTGTGGACTCCATCCGTTTTTTGGGCACCACCATCACCCAGGACCTCAAGTGGGAGCCGACCATCAACTCCATCATCAAGAAGGCCCAGCAGAGGATGTACTTCCTGCGGCAGCTGTAAAAAACTGAAGGTGCTGACCGAGATGCTGGTGCAGTTTTACCCAGCAATCGTCGAGTCCATCCTCACCTCCTCCATCACCGTGTGGTTCCCCGGCGCCACAGTCCGGGACAAGCATCGACTGCAGCGCATGGTACTGTTCTCCTCCAGGACCCGGAGGCGTGTGGGTCGGATCACAGCTGACTCTTCTCACCCTGGACACAAACTATTCTCCCCTCTCCCCTCAGGCAGGAGACTACGGTCCATCCAGACCCACACCACCCGCCACCTGAACAGTTTTATCCCATCGGCCATCAGACACATGAACAATAACAATATTTGATAGCTCAGTTACAGCTCATGTTATTCTATTCTGTGTTATATGTGTTTTATGTTGCACGATTGCGCCAAGTAAAATTCCTAGTTTGTGAACCCGTTCTCAAACAATGGCAATAAAAAAACTCTTCTGATTCTGATTTCTTTTTTGTTGCGGACACTGCTGCTTTCTACAAACCTCGTTTCCATATGAGTTGGGAAATTGTGTTAGATGTCAATATAAACGGAATACAATGATTTGCAAATCCTTTTCAACCCATATTCAATTGAATGCACTACAAAGACAAGACATTTGATGTTCAAACTCATAAACTTTATTATTTTTTTGCAAATAATAATTAACTTAGAATTTAATGGCTGCAACACGTGCCAAAGTAGTTGGGAAAGGGCATGTTCAACACTGTGTTACATGGCCTTTCCTTTTAACAACACTCAGTAAACGTTTGGGAACTGAGGAGACACATTTTATAAGCTTCTCAGGTGGAATTCTTTCCCATTCTTGCTTGATGTACAACTTAAGTTGTTCAACAGTCCGGGGGTCTCCGTTGTGGTATTTTAGGCTTCATAATGTGCCACACATTTTCAATGGGAGACAGGTCTGGACTACAGGCAGGCCAGTCTAGTACCTGCACTCTTTTACTATGAAGCCACGTTGATGTAACACGTGGCTTGGCATTGTCTTGCTGAAATAAGCAGGGGTGTCCATGGGAACGTTGCTTGGATGGCAACATATGTTGCTCCAAAACCTGTACGTACCTTTCAGCATTAATGGTGCCTTCACAGATGTGTAAGGTACCCATGCCTTGGGCACTAATACACCCCCATACCATCACAGATGCTGGCTTTTCAACTTTGCGCCTATAACAATCCGGATGGTTCATTTCCTCTTTGGTCCGGAGGACACGACGTCCACAGTTTCCAAAAACAATTTGAAATGTGGACTCGTCAGACCACAGAACACTTTTCCACTTTGTATCAGTTCATCTTAGATGAGCTCAGGCCCAGCGAAGCCGACGGCGTTTCTGGGTGTTGTTGATAAACGGTTTTCGCCTTGCATAGGAGAGTTTTAACTTGCACTTACAGATGTAGCGACCAACTGTAGTTACTGACAGTGGGTTTCTGAAGTGTTCCTGAGCCCATGTGGTGATATCCTTTACACACTGATGTCGCTTGTTGATGCAGTACAGCCTGAGGGATCGAAGGTCACGGGCTTAGCTGCTTACGTGCAGTGATTTCTTCAGATTCTCTGAACCCTTTGATGATATTACGGACCGTAGATGGTGAAATCCCTAAATTCCTTGCAATAGCTGGTTGAGAAAGGTTTTTCTTAAACTGTTCAACAATTTGCTCACGCATTTGTTGACAAAGTGGTGACCCTCGCCCCATCCTTGTTTGTGAATGACTGAGCATTTCATGGAATCTACTTTTATACCCAATCATGGCACCCACCTGTTCCCAATTTGCCTGTTCACCTGTGGTATGTTCCAAATAAGTGTTTGATGAGCATTCCTCAACTTTATCAGTATTTATTGCCACCTTTCCCAACTTCTTTGTCATGTGTTGCTGGCATCAAATTCTAAAGTTAATGATTATTTGCAAAAAAAAACAATGTTTATCAGTTTGAACATCAATTATGTTATCTTTGTAGCATATTCAACTGAATATGGGTTGAAAATGATTTGCAAATCATTGCATTCCGTTTATATTTACATCTAACACAATTTCCCAACTCATATGGAAACGGGGTTTGCAGTTGGTGCATTCTACTGATGAAATGTGCATTTTTGAAAGCTGATTCTTGCTCAGCATTGTGTTTTTGTATTTTACACTTTTGTATTTCATGGACGTTTTGTCACCTTCCTACCTGTTCTAATTCCTGGACATTCCAGGGTGCATGATTAAGCACCTCTATAATTTTAGACTTTTGTATTTTTCGCGTACAATGCCACAACTTTTGAGCACCAACATAAAGGTCACTCATGGCTGCCGTAATCACCCTTACAATCCACTCGTTGGTCTGGTTCAAGGGTCTGCAACCTTTACTATCAAAAGAGATGTTGCCACCTCTTTCACTGAAATGTTCATGGAAATTATAGAACTATTTTTAGAAAAGCAAACCTTTCCCACACTAGAGTTTTAAACAAAATCTGAAGGAGCCACAACAAGGAGGCAGAAGAGCTGCGTGTTGCAGATCCCTGGTCTGTTTAAACAATGTAATGAACTAATTAAAACGTAACTAATACCACTTTTCCGCTACATGATATCTAGATGGGTGCTACAACAGAATGCTCTGTGCAGTGCTCACCAGGACACGGTCAAATACACCAGGAGTTGCCAGCCAGCACATTGGTGCTTTGGGAACCAACGCATGGGCACCGGTCACAAGGACGTCCCACTACAGTTGTTCCAATTCCAATATTTTGGTACCAGTACTAAAATGTATTTTGATACTATTATATTATTTTCAAAATTAAGGGGACTACAACAAATTCAGTTTTGGCTTTATTTTAACATACATTTCTCATTGCAATCAAATAACAATTTTGGCAAAAAATAACAGAGTACATACTAGTAGGGATGATGTTCGAAACCGGTTCTCCCGATTGTTCGATAAGAAAAGAACCGATTCCATGGATTCAAATCCCTTTTTGAGAACCGGTTTCCGTTATCGAAGCCACTATACCGTATTTTCGCGACCATAGGGCGCACCATATTAAAAGGCGGCGTGTCAGTTATGGGTGCTATTTCTGTATTTAACGCATAAATAAGGCGCAGCATATTTTTGGGTGCAGGCATGGTTAAACATACGCTAGCTTAAAACATCCATCCATCCATTTTCTACCGCTTATTCCCTTTGGGGTCGCGGGGGGCGCTGGAGCCTATCTCAGCTACAATCGGGCGGAAGGCGGGGTACACCCTGGACAAGTCGCCACCTCATCGCAGGGCCAACACAGATAGACAGACAACATTCACACTCACATCCACACACTAGGGCCAATTTAGTGTTGCCACGCTAGCATGCATGGACGCTGTTTTAAAAATGTAGCAGGAACAAAGCTGAGTTCGATTGTACTTTATTGAAGTATTTAAAAATGTACTCACATTACTTTTTGATCAATCCTCATCCACAAATCCATCAAAGTCCTCATCTTCTGTGTCCGAAATGAACAGCTGGGCAAGTTCTCCATCAAACACGCCAGATTCCCTCTCCTCATTTTCAAAGTCAGTCTCGTTGTCCATTAGCATAGCAAGCTAGCACAACAGTAAAAGCCGACTTCTCTTGCCCCGTTGTGCGTATCGATTCGCTACCGTGCTCGTCCCCTTCTTCTCCAGTGTGCTTCACCGGGATGTCAAAAGTGAGCGTCCATGTTGGTGATGTGTTTGTTGGCAATTTTTTTATTCACAACGCACATAGCAGCACTATATGCTCACTGGGGGTGTGCCTTTAGCGTCCTCTCTCACCTGAAACCTTCACCAGTCACTTTCCCTTTTCCTCCATATAAACAGCGTGCCGGCCCAGTCATATAATATCTATGGCTTTTGGAACTAAAGCACAGTGCTCATATTGCCCGTCCCCTTAAAAGGGGTGAGGGGGGGTCACACTAATATACAATGAAAACCTTAACCTTACCCCCAACCTAAGTAATAAATATACAAACCCCGTTTCCATATGAGTTGGGAAATACGGAATACAATGATTTGCAAATCCTTTTCAACCCATATTCAATTGAATGCACTACAAAAACAAGATATGTAATGTTCAAACTCATAAACTTGATTTTTTTTTTCAAATAATAATTAACTTAGAATTTTATGGCTGCAACACGTGCCAAAGTAGTTGGGAAAGGGCATGTTCACCACTGTGTTACATCACCTTTTCTTTTAAAAACACTCAAACGATTGGGAACTGAGGAAACTAATTGTTGAAGCTCTGAAATTGGAATTATTTCTCATTCTTGTTTTATGTAGAGCTTCAGTCGTTCAACAGTCCGAGGGTCTCCGCTGTCGTATTTTAGGCTTCATAATGCGCCACACATTTTCGATGGGAGACAGGTCTGGACTGCAGGCGACCCAGGAAAGTACCCGCACTCTTTTTTTACAAAGCCACACTGTTGTAACACGTGCTGAATGTGGCTTTGCATTGTCTTGCTAAAATAAGCAGGGGCGTCCATGAAAAAGACGGCGCTTAGATGGCAGCATATGTTGTTCCAAAACCTGTATGTACCTTTCAGCATTAATGGTGCCTTCACAGATGTGTAAGTTACCCATGCCTTGGGCACTAATGCACCCCCATACCATCACAGATGCTGGCTTTTGAACTTTGCATCGATAACAGTCTGGATGGTTCGCTTCCCCTTTGGTCCGGATGACACGATGTCGAATATTTCCAAAAACTATTTGAAATGTGGACTCGTCAGACCACAGAACACTTTTCCACTTTGCATGAGTCCATCTTAGATGATCGCGGGACCAGAGAAGCCGGGGCCGTTCCTCGATGTTGTTGATAAATGGCTTTCGCTTTGCATAGGAGAGCTTTAACTTGCACTTACAGATGTAGCGACGAACTGTATTTAGTGACAGTGGTTTTGAAGTGTTCCTGAGCCCATGTGGTGATATCCTTTAGAGATTGATGTCGGTTTTTGATACAGTGTCTGAGGGCTCGAAGGTCACAGTCATTCAATGTTGGTTTCCGGCCATGCCGCTTACGTGGCGTGATTTCTCCAGATTCTCTGAACCTTTTGATGATATTATGGACTGTAAATGTTGAAATCCCAAGATTTCTTGCAATTGCACTTTGAGAAACGTTGTTCTTAAACTGTTTGACTATTTGCTCACACAGTTGTGGACAAAGGGGTGTGCCTCGCCCCATCCTTTCTTGTGAAAAACTGAGCATTTTTTGGGAAGCTGTTTTTATACCCAATCATGGCATCCACCTGTTCCCAATTAGCCTGCACACCTGTGGGATGTTCCAAATAAGTGTTTGATGAGCATTCCTCAACTTTATCAGTATTTATTGCCACCTTTCCCAACTTCTTTGTCACGTGTTGCTGGCATCAAATTCTAAAGTTAATGATTATTTGCAAAAAAAAATGTTTATCAGTTTGAACATCAAATATGTTGTCTTTGTAGCATATTCAACTGAATATGGGTTGGAAATGATTTGCAAATCACTGTATTCCGTTTATATTTACATCTAACACAATTTCCCAACTCATATGGAAACGGGGTTTGTATATACCACAAAGTCAGGGACATTGCAGTAAAGCAGTAGTGAATGAGCAGAAGACAGACTGAATCAAGAATGTTCAGTGTGAGTCTGGCACAGTACGAATGGCCTAGTGTGAGTACGCCCTGACATTCTGAAAGTTCTGCAGTGGAAAGCTACATAATAGAACTCATTATTGATTCTGCCCATGAATTGTTACTATGGCTCATAGTGTTTTATTCATTTAACAGCTACAACACAAAGAAAGACATTTACCAGTGGAGGTGATACAAGGGAGTAGTTATTTGTTAAAATGTTTTAAAGCGATTTGTTGCCACAATAGCGAATATGAAAAGAGACCTTTGGCTGGGTTTAAGATCATTCATCGTGTGTGCAGCGTGCTCTCCATTTGTAAGCAGCACATGTATTTGTATGACAGGAAATTGACGCCTGAGAAAGAGGATGTGTAAAACTATTTCATGCACACACAAAGCACAAACCCATCTTCTTTCATCTCGATTTTCTCTTGACATACCAATGAAGTAACAGGTGTCTCACCTGAGGCAAAAAAAACCCCACTGTTACTGCACTCGAGGAAGACTATCACCATGTTTTTGGCACTCTGGTCATATTTCTGTCATGATCTTACACAGGACCAACTTTGTAGGCATTTTTGGCAGAGAAGTTTAACCAAAGGAATAAGCATGAGACCATGCTGGGATGCTTAAATAACCAGAAGGTCAGGGGATACCAGAACGCTGCATATTACTGGTTGCAGTCCCAGAAGGTGCACCGTTTTTGACCACACCCACATTTCAAGGACAGTACAGTAGAACCTCGATTTACAAACTCAATTGGTTCTTGAACAGGGTTTGTAGATAGAAAAGTTTGCATATAGAAGGAAATTTCTCCATAAGAAACATTGTAAACATGAACAATGACTTCGAGACTCGACATGAGTCCATATTTCAGTAGAAGTATGTACATTTTGAACACAATATATACCGTACTGTATATCAGACAAACTTAACAAGGGAGTGACGGATCAATTTCCAATCTAATAAAGTTAAAAAAAACAACAACACAGTAACTATCTTAACTGTCCTCATATTGTCACTAGGTTTTGCATAACCTAGTGACAACTACAGAATGTTTAGCAGGCTGAATATTACATTGTATTAATAAATAGAGAAGGTTAAGACATTGTCATGCAGCAATGTCAATACAATGAACTTGTACAATATGTAATGTACAGAATATCAGATGCATTTATCCAGATAGAAATATCACAAATTACATCACCAAACATCTTTGATAATCAAACCATGATCGTTACAATCCACATTTTGTGTTATAAATGTGCAAAGCTGGTATCTAAACATGGAAGTGTAACTCCTTCACTAAATACAAGTGCTCCTACACTAAGAATACTAAGTCTATATTACAAAATACAAACTCTGGCAAGACACCAACGCACTGCAGGTAATTTGTTTATTGTCATTAAAAGCGTTATTTGTCCTTTTTGTGTTGAGCTGTTTAAAAAAGCTTAATGTTTAAAAACATTTCATTACAGCTAGTTGTCCAGTCATGGTATTAAAAACGTTAAAATTATCTGTCTAATACGGAGCCCCTAAAGGGACATGGATGTTTTGCGAGATCTCGCAAAAGGTTTTTTCTTATGTCAGTGAACCGGAAGTAAAACAGACACAGCGATGGAGGAGCGGGAGCATGCGGGAGCCTACCCATCATCTGTGCTCTGTTGTAGGACCGTAATACAATTTGATGTCTTTATATGTTAGGCAAATACTAAAATAAAAATCAATAAACTTCTCCCACGAATTATGGGTAGGCTCCTCCATTGTTTTGTTTCACTTCCGGTTCACCATCGCTGTCTCTGTTTTACTTCCGGTTCACTGACATAGGAAAAAAACCTTTTGCTAGATCTCGCAAAAAGTATTGCAAGATCTCGCAAAACATTTTTTTCCCGTAGTCTAAGATACACTTATTAATGGTGCAAAAATATATCCATCTGCAATTACTTTTGAGCTAACTGACTAAAATGTGTTTAATCGTGATTACATATTTTAATGATTTGACAGCTCTCAATTGAACACAACATTGCATCCTTCTCATGCTGGTAGTCATGCTGTAATGCTTACACTAGGATTAATTTCCATGGCTGTGCAATTTGACAGCAGGAGGCACCTTCTCTAGAAAACTGATCCCAGGAGCTACAGGTATTCAACGTCTTAATTAACTGAACAGTTTTGGTTGGCATAGTAAAGTGAAATAGTTGGGATAAAAATAGAATTCCAGTAATTTTGTGTGTGAAAATACATGTGCAGAATATGCAGATTTATTCTGTTGTAATTCCATGCAATCAGATAAAAGGGATGCTTGTAGGGTATTAGGCTAATAATATGCTAAAAGCTGATGTCACAGCCAAGACAAGTGATTGAGAGGAGCCCCTAATTGCGTGAGATTTAAGGATTACTGACCCATTGTGCTGCCATTAAGGGCGTCCATCCTTTGCAAACTGAGGAGCAGTACTTGAGCAAGACTGCACTTTCTCTTTAATTTCCCCAAATTAAAATTATAGCTACTTTATAATTTAGAAAAAGAGCTGGGTAGATGGATTTTTTTTTTTAACCTTCCTACCCCCGTTTCTTCTGGTGTTGATCAATAAACAATCTGCATAACTTTCCTGCATCAATATTAAATGTGGCAGCTAAAGGTCTCCTCTCCTGCAGGTTGCAGCCGATCTGGTTTTGATGTTTACTACTTTGAAATTCACCACACGCTCCAAACGGTCCCAAGGGGTTTCCTTATGTGTGTGTGTGTGAGAGAGAGAGAGTGTGTGAGAGTGAGTGCTTGCATCTAAAGTGTTAAACCCATTTATTGTACTTTACAAGTCTGCCTTTGTTTGCAGGTGCTTCCATACATCAGAGAGAGAGCAGCCGTTGAGGCTCTCAAATGTCTTGCAGCCGCTCTGTCAGAGGGGAGGGGCGAATTATTGGAAAAGGGGTGGAGATTTTTTTTATTTTTTTTTTCAAACTAGGAAAACAAATGAGCCTACACAAGCACACAATTAGGCGGAAGTCATGGCTATGTGTCGTGTTTAGATGAGCAACATGATGGCCTCTTTACCCCCAGTGGGAGGAAAGCCCTGCCCCAGGAGATGGCTCATTAGAGCTGAAGAGGGGAGGGGCAGCTGACAGTCAAACAGTGGGTGTGGAAAGTGTGTGTGTGTGTGTGTGTGTGTGGAGGGGGGGATTTGAGGCTACTGGGCAAAAGAGAGGTTTAGCTGAAGTCCTTTCACTATAAGGACTGTTATGTGGCGACATTAGCTCATTCTGACTTGCTACTGCTAAATCATGATGTCACATTGCTGCATTATTGTTTAGTGCATCTTTTGTACATGTGTGCCTCTGATCATATCTGTGCATCATGCAAAGACTTGTATACTGGCAAAGATCTCTGAAGAAAATTGAAACGCCCCTATTTAGAAACAAAAGTACATACCGTATATAGCTGCAAAGAGACACACTTTGACCCATTGGACCATGATGATCAAACAGTGGCGGGCCGTGTGTTTCCCACCTAGGCCTTCAGTGATGTCCGACTTCAATGATTACCTCTCAAAATACCATAATTGATGTCACCACATGACCATTTTTTTTTTTGTCATAAAGAAATACGATCATGTGTGCTTACGGAGTGTATCCCTGCAGACTGTATTGATCTATATTGATATATAATGTATATATTGTGTTTTTTATGTTGATTTAATTTAAAAAAAATATATATATATATATATTTTTTTTAATTTCTTGTGCGGCCCGGTATTAATCGGTCCACGGACCAGTACCGGGCCGCGGCCCGGTGGTTGGGGACCACAGATCTAGAAGGCCTTACTGACAACAACTTGTGATCTGATTGGCTTTGGCAACTGTCTATCACTGTATGTGCCCGTTCACTGACAGTGCACGGACGCCTGCATTGTTGATTCTGAAGGCTTCGGGCAGATTTGGTACAGCATGGCAACATAAGCTAGCTGAATTCTGACTGGATACAAACTAAACATAAAAACAACAGCACTGGAACGAGCATAATATGACATGAAGAGAATATGAATAATTGTTGATATTTAGGGAAAGTAAATAAAATAATAATTTTATCTTTAATTATGATCATGATTTCTGGTTATGTTAGGCCAGCAGAGAAGGCCTTGCTGGCCCTGAAGGCACACCACTGTAATCAAAGGAGTGTCATTTTTCACAGGTGAAGCCAACTGATGCCAGTGTGTCTGATTACTCACCTATCAAACTCATTGCTGTTTCACTTTTCTCACAGCTTTATTTACTCCCTTTAAAGGGATGTAACTGTATTGTAGATGCTGCGGTATTGCGGTTTTAAAATCCTCACTATAATGCTGAGACGTGTGACGGTTTCAAACAAAAAACTTGCTGAGTGTAGTGTTTTTTCTGGCGTGTTTGCAAATAAACTACATCTTTCAGAATCCTCTGCGCAGTGCGGGGCCAGCAAGGTGGGGTTGTGGAACGCCGTCAAGGGGAGAAAAGGAGGAAACATGCAGGAGAAGTGTGTTTGTAATAGATAAGAGGAATTGTTTTTCATGGACAGTTCCTGAAAATTTCATCGCAATCTGTCCATAAATGTTTATGTTGCTAACAGACAAATAAACATTGGAAAAAATCATCTCTTTGGCGGCAATAATAAAGTCTGTATACTGCAAAGCAAAGCGCTACCTTCGTCTTGAGCATTTCTAAGGCGACACAGAGCAGGTCATGGTTAGGAACTCGCATAGCTGCAGTATTTGTGACACCGAGATGCAGAAACCAGGAGGTTGATGAGTCACCGATTCTGTTCATAACCTTTATGGACAGAATTTCTAGGCGCAGTCAGGGCGTTGAGCGTATCTGGTTTGGTGGCTGCAGGATTAGGTCTCTGCTATTTGCAGATGATGTGGTCCTGATGGCTTCATCTGGCCAAGATCTTCAGCTCTCACTGGATCGGTTCGCAGCCGAGTGTGAAGCGACTGAGATGGGAATCAGCACCTCCAAGTCCGAGTCCATGGTTCTCTCACAGAAAAGGGTGGAGTGCCATCTCCGGTTTGGGGAGGAGATCTTGCCCCAAGTAGAGGAGTTCAAGTACCTCGGAGTCTTGTTCACGAGTGAGGGAAGAGTGGATCGTGAGATTGACAGGCGGATCGCTGCGGCGTCTTCAGTAATGCGGACGCTGTATCGATCCGTTGTGGTGAAGAAGGAGCTGAGCCGGAAGGCAAAGCTCTCGATTTACCGGTGGATCTACGTTCCCATCCTCACCTATGGTCATGAGCTTTGGGTCATGACCGAAAGGATAAGATCACAGGTACAAGTGGCCGAAATGAGTTTCCTCCGCCGGGTGGCGGGGCTCTCCCTTAGAGATAGGGTGAGGAGCTCTGTCATCCGGGAGGAGCCCAAAGTAAAGCCGCTGCTCCTCCACATCGAGAGGAGCCAGATGAGGTGGTTCGGGCATCTGGTCAGGATGCCACCCGAACGCCTCCCTCGGAAGGTGTTTCGGGCAAGTCCGACCGGTAGGAGGCCATGGGGAAGACCCAGGACACGTTTGGAAGACTATCTCTCCCGGCTGGCCTGGGAACACCTCGGGATCCCCCGGGAGGAGCTGGACGAAGTGGCTGGCGAGAGGGAAGTCTGGGCTTCCCTGCTTAGGCTGCTGCCCCCGCGACCCGACCTCGGATAAGCGGAAGAAGATGGATGGATGGATCTCTTGTTATATTTTGTCTTCAAAATACTAGTTGTGCGTATTAAGCTGTTTAATCAACATACATAGTGTATTTTAAAGCTGGGCGATGAATTTATACTGTCTTAAGTTAAGCAGGACACATCCCTGTTATTTTACATTTTTAATGTTTAAACTGTTATGTTAAATAGGAAATATTTCATTCAAGAAAGATTATCATTCCTATTGAACAACATTTTAACCAGGATTTATATCACTCCAAAATATGTATCAAATAGAATTCTGGTTACAGTCAAATGGTGTAAAAATTGTTAACACAAAAAAATAAGGACAATTTTGAGTAAGCTTGCGCTGCTAAAAAGGTGTCCCTTGTTAATTCTGCGTGGAGTTGGCAATCCTGTAAAATAACCTTGTATGTTTGTCATGGTTAGAAGAATTTGGTTATACAGACTTGGTTCAATATATTCCAGAGGGAACATGGTGTATACAGGAACTCTACATATATGTTTTACCTGATGCGTGTAGAGGATGAGATCATTGAATGTGGTCGCCTTTGTTCTGTGGGCATGGCAGCTCTTGGTCCCAGTGGGAAAACATGCATGGAGCCCACAAATAGATCAGTAAAAGCTGGAAGAGTGCCACCAGCTGGTCAAGAGGGGAAGTGACGTTCATGACCCATTGCATTACCGCATTGCACTCAGAGTGCACAGACATTATGTGTTTCAGTGATTCAGTGTTGATCTTAGGGAAACACTTAAGGAGAGTAATCAAGCAAACATTTATAATGTGCTTATCAAAAGTAAAAATTATGTTTTGCCTAAAAATCTCTGTTTTAATAAATTGGATTAAACATTACTTACAATAGTACAGAAGGTACTAGATCACCAACCGGAAGACTAATCTCTGTCATTTGGTTCTTGCTAAATGGATGTACATGTGCACAGGACTGTGCTCAGCACCTTCTATCTTCTTCTTAAACTGCTTCCTTGACTCATAATAATCACCATGTTAGCTCACCATGCTGGAGATGTTCTATTAATTGACCTGTCTTTTTGTAAACGAATGTGATATGTGTCTATGGCAGACATTGTGAATCAATGCTTTATGCCCTTTGCTCAGTGATAAATGAGAGTGCATCCATTAAATCCGTAATGGCTTTTTTTTCTTTAACGTTATGGATGTGTTAATTTAAGATCTCACTGGAAGCACTGGCCATAAATTGATATTTTGTGGAAGAGTCGAGAGTCTTGAGCTTCCTGATTTGCATGCAGTCATTTTCAACTGTTGACCATCATGAAACATCAGCTCAACCAGGATTAATTATGCTGCACTTTCACAGCATTTGTTCACACCTCATTAATTCCATTTGATTGTTAAGTGGTGCAGGTCATGTGGTTTTACAGTACTGCACATTATAGATATTTAGGATTTATTTTGTATTGCTTTTGAGTTTTTATATATTGAGAAACTAATTATAGACTACAGGTCAAGTGTTGGATACCTTCTATTGACTGAAAGTACAGTCTTTAACAGTAGTAGTGTACAACAGTACTGGTATATGTATTCGTTTTAAAATGTTGCGCAACTTTCTTCCGTCGCTAAGAGTCCCATGTTTTCTCTATTTTGTAAATGGGTGAAAACAAGTCATTAAGACAAAAACAGCTTGCCATTTGGCACTGTTCAGTATAGATCAGGAACACGGATACAAGCTGGAGCTATTGATGGAACACTTCAGAAATAAGGAATTTAATTTTCAGAAAATCCTGTGATATTTTGTACTGTTGATGTTGATGTTGCACTTACACTTTCCTGAAAAGTAACTCTGTAAACAAAAACTTGCGATCATTTTCGGCTCAGAGTTTGTTTTTTTAAAGGGCTCTCTTCGACTAAAGATTTTCGTAGTCGAACCTGATTTGTTAGATTTGTGTTGTGTGTACAGGAGGAAGGAGTCTCAGCACAGACAGGAAGGGCATTGTTTAACTCTATTTTATTTATATGTATATATATTATATACATACTGTACATATATGTATATTTTTATATATATCAGGTATATATCATGTATATATATATATATATATATATATATATATCAGTGACGTTGGGTGAGGTTGATGGCTGGTGAGGCACTGACTTCATCACAGTCAGATTTACAAACATATGAACCCTAAAGAGTATCTTATTCACCATTTGATTGGCAGCAGTTAACGGGTTATGTTTAAAAGCTCATACCAGCATTCTTCCTTGCTTGGCACTCAGCATCAAGGGTTGGAATTGGGGGTTAAATCACCAAAAATTATTCCCAGGTGCGGCGCCGCTGCTGCCCACTGCTCCCCTCACCTCCCAGGGGGTGATCAAGGGGATGGGTCAAATGCAGAGGACACATTTCATTACACCTAGTGTGTGTGTGACAATCATTGGTACTTTAACTTAACTTTAACTTTACACATACAAACTGTAGCACACAAAAAAGCACATTTAATAAAAAAAACGTTATTATGGTCTTACCTTTACTTAGAAATTAAGTCCATGCGCCACAACTAGAGCCCTCACTTAAACTTTCCACGTGCAAGATTGAATCTATTTAAAAAAGTGTAACCGAGGGTTTATAAATGTCGCCTATACTGTATGAAACTACAAAATAAAAAACACGGAGGCTCCAGTTTACACGAGGACCACTGTATTTACCTTCTTTCAAATACCTCCGCAACGTGACATCACTTCCGCTCTTAGCGCCTTCAAAATAAGAGCTCAAGGCATACACTGTATAACAGCGCATAACAGGAACTTAACATCACAAAGAGGAAAGCCCATAAAAATAGGTTACAAAAGTTATTTAATAAGAAGCCAAAAAGTGCAAAAACAATATTGTTCGTGTTGGAGGAGTTATGAATTAGGTACACCTGCAGTCTGCAGGTGTATCTAATGTTGTGTCCCTGCAGTCATTCACAACTCCTCCAACACCAACATTATTGTTTTTGCACTTTTTGGCTTCTTATGAAATAATTTTTTAAATTAGATTCAATCTTGCACGTGGGAAGTTTAAGTGTGGGCTTTAGTTGATATAACAATTCTACGGCGGGGGTGCAGGAGGCGAGCCTCAGCCAGTGCGTCTTTTGCAGCCGTTTTATGATCGCTCAGCACAAGAAATATTTTACACACATACAGTTGTTGACAAAATACACTGTACATTATATACCTCAGCTAACTAAACTATGGAAATGTATAATATAATTCATATAGCAATACAGTCTCACTGCACAGCCGACCAGCAGTTAGCCGAGTCATTGCGCAATCCATGTTGCGGCACTGAGTGACGTGCCTCAACTGGCTGCTGTTCACCGCACGGTCTCTTCTCAGTATTTGAACGGCAAATGTGAAAATTCAGCGATTTTGAATAAAAATAATCTAAAACTGGTGAAGTTAAATGGAAAATAACTTTATAGTATAATCACTGGAGACATATAACAATTACATTTTTTTTTTTTCTTTCTACATTTTTTTTCTTTCCATGATGGCAGGTGAGGCCCCACCTCACCTGCCTCTAGTGACTGCACGTCACTGATATATATATATATATATATATATATATATATATATATATGTGTGTATATATATATATATATATATGTGTATATATATATATATATATATGTGTGTATATATATATATATATATATATATATATATATATATATATATATATATATATGTGTATATATGGCTTCCTCCCACCGCCAAAAACATGCACCTGGGTATAGGTTGATTGGCAACACTAAATTGGCCCTAGTGTGTGAATGTGAGTGTGAATGTTGTCTGTGTATCTGTGTTGGCCCTGTGATGAGGTGGCGACTTGTCCAGGGTGTATCCCCCCTTCTGCTCGAATGCAGCTGAGATAGGCTGCAGCACCCCCCGCGACCCCGAACGAGACAAGCGGTAGAAAATGGATTGATGGATGGATGGATGGATATATATATATATATATATATATATATATATATATATATATATATATATAAAACAAACAATATTAATAAACAAGGGAATGGAGTGTGACTAAATCCAAGAGTTAATGGTGTGCAACTCTGTGTAGGAATTAAATGAGTGTTACCGGGAGTGTTGAGCGAGAGGTGTGGAAGTCCAAGGGGGGGGGACAAGACAAGCTCGGAGGTCCGTGAGCAGGCAGGAAGTCGGGGGCTATAGCGAGGCGTCGAAGGTCCGTGTCCAGGCGGGAGGTCGAGATCCAAAGGGGCAGCCAAGGAAGCAGAGGGAATGCGGGAAGACGAGACACACAACTCGTCACGAGGGAATGGAGGGTTGCTGCAAGAAACGACAAGGGGGGGGGGGGGGGGGGGACAGGAGACCAATCAACACGAAGAGGGAGAAACACAGAGAGAGCAGCAGAGCGCACAGATGAGTGTGCATTGGAATTTGCCGGGCCGTGACAATTTGCCCATATTTGACGATAGGTTGAATCCATGGCGTTGTTTTTGTTTTTTGAGAGAGAAATTAACAGATTTTGATGACATGTCACAGTATGATATACCGATTGGTCACTAGGTGTCAGTAACTTCACCATGGATGAAGAGCTAGCTGCTATAAGGTGACTCTTCCAAAGTTAATCAAAAATACTTAAAAGGAATATATCCGTCCATCCATCCATCCATCCATCCATCCATTTTCTCTTGTTCCTTTCGGGGTAGCGGGGGGTGCTGTAGCCTATCTCAGCTTTCATTAAAGTGAACAAAACAAAGATCTTATTTTTTCACCTCAAAAAAGGCGAAACCACTCTGATAAACAATCACAGGAGGGATTGGATAAATTAGTGGAGTCCTTGGCTCTGACACAAAGCCGATAAGGCAACTAACTTTACTAAATTAGAGGAAGTAAAAGTCATTACATAGTTTCTGCATGTAAACCTGCGAAAGGATCTTTAGCTTTGCCAGAGGAAAGCTACACCTCCGGGGCAAGGCACGGTTTGTCCAATTTTTTGCGAGTCTCATACGGGGGGATTTGGGCGGCATGAGGCGTTTGGAGGCCTCTTAACAGTATTAGTAAAATATTAGTGCAAACTAGGGGTGTCGAAGTTAACGCAATAATAACAAGTTAATGACCGCTCTGAGGAAGGCTGAAGTGACAGCCTAAATAGTACTGTAAGTAGGCAAAAGTTATTATTTCTTTCAAAAACTATTTGCACAGAATAATATTTTACCAATATTTTAAGAAGACATTATGAACGTAATTATCTATCCTCCCAACACAACCACTGTACTCAGGGGGCATCAACAGGTACTGCCTCCCTCCCACTGTAGGAGGAGGAAGGTTTAATGTCCGATGATTTGACTGCGATGTGGATAGTCGAACCAGACTCCTCCGAACTAAATCTTAAAATCAAGTATTCAAAGACAATTTAAATTTGTGCTGTAATAATTGGCAAACTTAAAGTTGTACTGTATTAATTGGCATATTCAAGATTCAAGATTCAAGATTGTTTATTGTCATATAAACAGTTAGACAGTTTGCCGTACAATGAAAATCTTACTTTGCTAGTCCACCCTTCAACAAGTCACACGGTACTTAGCTAAAATAAAAATAAAAATAAAAATGTATATACAAGGCACAGTAATTAACATTACATTATTGCACATTCTGATTGACAGTCAACAGCATAAATATGGAGGTGACCTTGGGTCACAGCAGCAGTTAAAAGTGTCTTTAGTGATCAAAGGTGAAGAGTGTCTACAGTGATGGTTCACAGTTCAGGGGTGGTCATGGTAGCTGTCTTTTGTTCAAAAAGATAAAAGTAAAACGGGGGGTGGGGGGTGCAGCTAGCATTCACAAGTTAGCATTCACAAGCCTGATGGCCTGTGGGTAGAAACTGTTTGTCAGTCTCGTAGTCCTGGATTTCAGGCTCCTGTATCGTCTGCCTGATGGTAGGAGGCTGAAGAGACTGTGCTGGGGGTGTGTACTGTCCTTTATGATGTTGTGTGCTCTCCTGGTGGCCCTGGTAGAGTACATGTCCTGTAGTGAGGGGAAGGCTGCTCCTGATATGTACTGAGCAGTTTTAATCACTCGCTGGAGTGCCAGTTTCCATACCAGACCGTGATTGAGCTGGTAAGGACACTCTCAACCGTACTTCTATAGAAGTTGCTGAGAATTTTGTGTGGCATGCCAAATTTTCTCAGCCTTCTTAGGAAGTACAGTCGCTGCTGGGTTTTCTTTATTGTTTGTTGGGTGTTGTGATCCCAGGTGAGGTCCTCGCTGATGTGGGTCCCGAAGAATTTAAAGGTTTTCACCCTGTCCACCTCTGTCCACCCCATGTACAAAGATGTGGACTGTGCACTCCTTCTCTGTGGGTCAATAATCATCTCCTTGGTCTTGTCTGTATTCAAGGAGAGATTATTGTCCTGACACCAGGCCACCAGTTCCGCTACCTCCCTCCTGTACGCTGCCTCAGCTCCCCCGGTGATCAGTCCGACGACCGTAGTATCATCTGCAAACTTGATGATACTGGTGTTGTTCTGGGAGGCCACACAGTCGTGTGGGAAGAGGGTGTACAATAGGGGGCTCAGCACACAGCCTTGGGGGGTCCCTGGGCTTAGAACCTTTGTGCCTGATGTCTGGTTGCCGACTATGACTGACTGGGGCCTGTTTGTGAGAAAGTTCAGGACCGAGTCACAGAGAGCCGGTGTCAGACCAACAGTGAGGAGTTTAGCAGTGAGTGTTTGTGGGATGACCATGTTAAAAGCAGAGCTGTAGTCGATGAATAATAGCCTGGCATAGGTGTCCTTGCTCTCTAAGTGGGTGAGGGTGGTGTGGATGACGGTGTTGACTGCATCCTCAGTGAACCGGTTCTGCCGGTAGGCAAACTGTAGAGGGTCCAGTGTGTCTGGGATGGTCTTCTTGATGTGTGACATGACTATCCTCTCAAAGCACTTCATCACTATTGGGGTGAGTGCAACAGGGCGATAGTCATTCAAACAGGTCACAGTGTTTTTCTTTGGCAGGGGCACGGTGGTGGTGGTCTTGAAGCAGGTGGGCACAACAGCTTGTGCTAGTGACAAGTTGTATATATCAGCAAGTACGTCAGCCAGCTCTAAAGAACACACCCTGAGGGTCTGGCCAGGGATGTTGTCTAGGCCGGCTGCCTTCCGTGGGTTTGTTCTCCTCAGAACTGTACGTACCTCTGCTGTTGTCACAGTGAGTGGTGGGTCCTGCGTGCGCTCCATGGTCAGAACCCCTCTCTGTTGGTTGGTGTTGAGGACTTCAAAGCGGGCGTAGAACTCATTCAGCTCATCTGGCAGTGAGCATTGGCTGTTTGTGACCTCCCTGCTCCCCTGCTTGTAGTCTGTGATGTGTTGCAGGCCTTGCCACATGTGCCGGGAATCTGTGGTGGAGTAGAATTCCTCCAGCTTTAGTCTGTATTGTCCCTTGGCCTCACTGATGGATTTACACAGGTCATATCTGGCCTTCTTGTAGTTCTCAGCGTTGCCTGAGACAAATGCAGTGGAGCGGGCATGTAGCTTGGACCGAACATCACAGTTAATCCAGGGTTTTTGGTTTGGGTATATCTTGTATTGTTTTGTGGGAACAATGTTTTCCACACATGTGCTGATGTAGCCAGTTACACTGGAAGCATATTCCTCTATGTCCACAGTACCGTCATCCCTCTGAGCAGCAGTTTTGAACATGTCCCAGTCTGTACTCCCAAAGCAGTCCTGAAGCACTAGTTCAGTGTCTTCATTCCACACTTTAACAGTTTTACTCACTGGGGGAGCTTGCTAGAGATGCTGTCTGTATGCTGGATATAGAAAAGCTGAGATGTGATCAGATAGTCCAAAGTGTGGTCTGGGTGCAGCCTTGTAGGCTCCCCTCACGTTGCAGTATACTTGGTCTAAAGTGTTTTTCTCCCTCGTAGGAAAGTTCACATACTGATGGTATTTCGGGAGGACACTCTTTAGGTTGTGGTGGTTAAAATCCCCATCTACGGGGTGTGCGGTCTCTTGTTTACTGATGACGTCATGCAGCAGCTTCAGCGCTCTTGTGGAGTCCGCCCGTGGCGGTATGTAAACAGACAGTATAAACACTGCACTGAACTCCCTTGGCAGGTAAAAGGGTCTGCATTTCACCATCAAAAACTCAATGTTGTCCGAGCAGTGTCTTTGAACCACCTGTACGTCCGAGCACCAGCTGTTACTCATGTAAACACAGGCGCCGCCGCCTCTCGCCTTTCTTGAAGCCATTGTCCGGTCTCCACGGTAGACTGAATGCGTTGTTAGCTGGATAGCAGAGTCTGGGATGCTGTCCGAAAGCCAGGTTTCCGTGAAAATAAGAGCACAGCATTCTCAGTTCACGCTGGGATGTAATCCTGGTTCTCAGCTCATTCAGCTTGTTGTTGAGCGAGCGCATGCTAGCTAGCAGCAGGCTAGGTAGTGGTGGTCGTGTAGCTCTAGCCTTTAGCCTAGCATGTAGCCCCGCTCTCTCGCCCTGCCGCCTTGTTGTTGTTGTTTTGGTCTGGCTGTGGTTAGTGGGGTCTCGTCGGAGCATAAAGTTGAAGTCCGTCAGACAATAAGTGAGCTCATGGTGAGCTTTTCCGATGTCCAGAAGTGCATCTCTGTTATATCTCACTGTTGCGTACAAAAACTTTGCATTTAGGATGCAAATTAGGACTATAATAAATAGAAAACGTAGTTGTTGTCGGGAGGACGACGCAAAGACGTCAGCTACGGGGGGCGCCATCTTGTGTATATTGGTTAATACCTCAATTTATTATTGCAATATATCATCTGATTTATATTATACCTACAAAGCGAAATTAAGATGACAATGTTTTAACCTACAATGGATTAGTTTTAGCATCTTAAATGCAAAAAATTCATGGCGCCCCACATTTTTCAGTTTTTCTGTATGCTATATCTGTCTATTTTGGGAATTGTATTTGAGATATGCCTGGAGTTTTTAATGCTTAATTTGATAGAATTAAAAAGCAAAGCACGTTTTATTTTGTTTTGCATTTTGTTCCTTTGCTGTACTGAATACAAACCAAATAAATACATAAAATCCAGGTATGTTCTGAACTGCGATTATGCCGCAGTACCATTATCCTCCTAATATGCATAATAGGAGGATGCATATCACCACATCATCACATGTGTTCTGCCAATAACTGTGGGCCCCATGAAAAACAATCTGGGCCCCTCGATATTTAACAAATGCAAAACCTGCTGCACAAACTTAAATGTCTTACTGTCCATAACCTTACACACTGTGCTGACACATCATCATATAGTTTTATATGTTTATTTTGGATGTCTTTAATGAGATCATTTTATTTTACGGTGCCAAGTTATCCCATCTGCACCATCAAACATCTCATTGCATCTCATGAATGTCTCGAAAAACTCTTGTAAACCAACATAATCTATTTTTATTTGTCTTTGTTCTCATAACCTCAAAAATAGACGAGTCAGCGACTCCTCAGATGTGTAAATGATGTCTGTGCAGTTATTATGCTTAAAAAAACAGCATTACATACAAACACATTATTTTACACAAGAAAAAAGTACCGGGTTGACGTGAAAATAAGACGACTACTCTTTTTCACAATGTTTTTTGAAAACAAATCACAGGCAAAATATATATTTTACAAAAAAATCATGTCATCAATATCTGTAAAATATAAACAGGTTGATGGAATAAAAAAATAATATGATATTCTTAGCTGCTTGATAGTGGTATAACTCCCCACTATCTTAAAAGTGGTATCATAACTCCTGCTTTGTCATTCACAATTATTTGTGTCTCTTTGTCGCGGCTGTACGTCACAGGTGTATGTAAATGACAGGAAGAAAAGCACTGAATTGGTTGGCGAAAAGTCACGTTTATATGTACCTGTGGAGGAGGGCGTGGTCGGCACGCCTCCTGCAGCTGGGGCTGGTTATCTAATCACCTGTCGTCTTTATTAGCAGCAGCCGGACCGAGACACGAGAGTTGGAGTTGGAGTGGGAGCAGAGAGAAAAACAATAAGAGACCGAGAGCGGAAGCACAGACACCTGACTGGAAAGTCTGGGACAGAGACTGCTGGAAAGCAAGCCATCCCCGTGTGTTTATGTCAATAAAAGACTTGATTCAACCTGTCTACCGGGCTCCCGAAATTCTGTCGGCGTCAGGAGAATCCACCACGTGGAGAGACGTTCACAGTACCATATGTACACATTACACGCATGCACACACTCACACACAGACACGCACACATTTAATCCATCCATCCATCCATCCATTTTCTACCGCTTATTCCCTCTGAGATAGGCTCCAGCGTCCCCCCACACATTTAATATATATATATATATATATATATATACACATGCATATATATGCATATACACAAATATAAATATATACACATATATACATATATAAACAGACATATACATACACATATATATATATATATATATATATATATATATATATATATATATATATATATATATATATATATATATATATATATATATATATTATATATATATTCTTTTTCAACGTTTATCTTTTTCTGCTTTTATGAGACCGATTCCACTTAAGCTGTCAGAAAAATACATGTTTTAATTAACTATTGATCACACCAGAGGCCCTGCCCACATTCTCCATCCCTGTCACAGTGGGAGGTTGTCTGGGTGAGTGTGGCCCTTCCGTGTCCCCATGGGACTGTGATGTCACACGATTCATCATCTCCTATTGAGAGGCTAAAGGCAATGTTGTCACCTTGGAGTCCCCAGACAGGCTCACAGCCCTCCCTTTACCCTGTGCGCTCTTTCAGGGAAGGTTTCAATTAAACAGCTTAAATATTTGGGACGTTTTAATCCGCCTTCTACCTTGTTTATCTTTGCACCCACACCACCTCAGCCCATAAAAACATCATCTTGTTTCTGTTCTCCTTTATATGGAGATTAAAGATGCTACATGTATGGGATTAGTCTTTTTGAGCCTATTTAGAGACCATGAAGAGAACGTCCCGCTAGACCTGCATGTGACTGACTAACATTAGTCTGCAGTAGTGTGAAACAAGTGGTATACAACAGAAATGAAGATACATAACATCTTTTAGCTCCTAAAATACCATTTTTAATGCCATAAAATGTATGCAACACACATTTGATCTGCATAATTTGATATCACGCTACAAAAAATGTAATCTGAGCAAGCACTTTCTGTTAGGCCAATTCGCCACGAATGCAGCATGCACTCAAATCTGAGCCACACCATGTTGACCTGAATAAAAGGTGAGCCTGTAAATTATAAGACCGCCTGTCATGATCTCACATGTCTAGTTTTATTTGTACGTGTTATATTCTACACGTTATTTTTCCCTGTGTTTAGTATAATTTCCTGTTCTGCACTCTTCTTTAGTGTTTCCTGCTGTAAATTTTACCTCCCGTCAGAGCGCTGGTCTTATCACCTGCTCCTGATTTTGAATCAGTAAGCTTACCTGTCTCCGCTCGCCAATTAGTAGGTTTCTTTCACCATCCATGTCAGGTTGATGGTGCTGGTTAATTGTTGCACTCTGCATAGTGCATGTGTTGTGTTTTGTATAGTTACAGTATTCTGTATTATTTTTTTCTAGCTTTGTCCCTAATGAAAAGACCTTCTCACCTGCCCATTGCCAAAATCACACATCACCTGGTCATGCCAAAAGGCGATACAGTGACGACATTTCCATGCACTAAATTAGTCTGATTTCTCAAATAGTTATTTTTTTGGCATTTTCACACCTTCATGTGAAGTCCCAGTGTCCATGCACACTCTCTAATGCGACTATTGGTCATATGCCGTGTGCACCCCGTACACTGGGAGGCGCTTATTCCCTTTTAGCGCGGAAAAATGTATTGCTTTTCTGACTGACCTAGACATGACACTATAACAAGGCACCTGCGGCTCCTTACAAGTCAACAGTCTAGCTCTGTTGTACCTGTAGTCCGCTGTAATATCGACACAGATTACAAATCTAATGGCTATGTTGAGGTTAAATAGCAGACAGCATCAAGAAATGATCATGGATTGCGCTACGAACATGACGCTACTACCAAGAATGTATCTGAGCGGATGCAGATCCGAAGCAAATAAAGACTGGCGGGAGAGTTTTTTTTTTTTAAAGTTTTCAGACGGAGAATCATGGAAACAAAACTTTCGAATGTCTCAGAGTTCCTTCATAATGCTCTGTGGATTGATGGAAGGAGTTTTAAATCTGAAATAAGAGACTGTTCATGTCCCAGCCAATTCTGTTTCAGATGAAGGTTGCAACTGTTCAGGACTATCTTGCCAGTTGTGTGGAACACAGTTTGGAATGCACAAATGCAGTGTGAGAAGAGTTGTGTACGCTTTATTATTTGCCTTAAATATACCTGCTTAATTCTCTTTCATCTCATTCGAATTTCCTTCGGGAGTCTGAATTAAGCAGGCGTTCCACATTTCCTTAGCTACCTTCTTAAGAAAATCTCTCTTAATTTTTTCTCCCATTGATGCACTTCAAAATGTGCGGTTATTTTAGTTTGGGAAGCAGACAAAAAGTATCCTTTTCATGACAATGGTTTCTATGTTTTTATCAAATGGTATATGTTTCCGGGTTATATCCAGTGTGTTGAGACTGGCGCAAGTGCAATATGAAGGGTCCCCTGTGGCGGGACACATCCCCTCGAGAAATCTTGTTTCCAATCACATAATCTAGGTGTGTTAGTCTGACTTTTCTAAAACCGTACACGATCCGATTAAGGTGTTTCCCTGGGTTGTAGAATGCTTTTTTAAAGCTATTTGAGAAATCAGACTAATTTAGTGCATGGAAATGTACTGAGTGACACAACTCCTTTTGAGAACAATTTTTTTGGGGAAAATATAGTTATTTTTAATTTTTATAATTAGTGAAGGAAAAAAACAGTGGCGAGGCTCCAGCTCCAGGACAAGTGGTAGAAAATGGATGGATGGATGAAAAAAGAAGTAATACATTATATTACATTTTTCTCATCATACTTGTCTGCTTCATAGATCCCCATTGTATTTAAAATCAGAATCATAGCTCTTATGTTTGCTACAGTAACTTGCCCAACTTTAAGGCACTTTTGGTTGGTCTCTATGTTGTGACTGCATCTCCCTATTTCACTGATATTGGTGAGTGACAGGAAGAAAAGCTGTCACTGTGAGACGCTGTTGGTTTGTATATATAGATCTGTAATACCCAATTGAAGAAGACCTGTCATTTTTTTGGACAGTTCTCTTTGTGTCATGATTATATAATGGTTATTACCTGATCAGTATGATACTTTGAAAAATTAACAAAACAGTACACCAACAGAACAAGAAAACTGATTTGTCAAAGTGTAATTACATGTTTAAAGTGTTTTGATAAATTCTGATGGTAGATTATTTTGCGTATTACAGGTAATATATATTTTATTTGAGTACATATGACTTAAAGAGCCTGTTTGCAGCGGTTAGGCGGCTGCCTAAAAGGTATTTTCATTTTAAAGACACCTCTGTCATTTTCTCCTGCTGTGCTTTGCCGGTTTTTGCATCCTGGCTGCATCAGATAATTCACAAACATCTTTTAATACACAATTATTTACAAAAGTCTTGCGTGTGGTCGGCAGGAAGATAGGTAAGTTAGGTAACACGGGAGACGTGCGTGTAAAGGTTAGAAATGCCTTGGAAAATGTAGCTTCTGGGGACAATATGGCGTTATTTGGCCATGAAAGTATAGCTTCAGCACTCAAAAGCTATTTTAATGTAGAATACAGCAACGTAACGACCACGTTACCTCTTCCTGGTTCAAAATAATGTTGTTAAACTAGTAACGCCGTTGCTTGTAACGACACTCCAGCCCAACACTGGCATTCGTTTTAAATCCTTTTGTTCCCAAAAATCTGTTTTGTGTATGTGCACGTGTGACGGGCATGCACATTTAACACTTTTTTTTTTAACATTTGTTTATTTGGTTTTTGACATATACAGTTCAGAAATACATGCAAACACATGTCAAATGTACTTTTTCTCTCTCTCCCGAACAAGTAACAAACAAACATTATTTATAAAATAATAATAATAACAACAACAACAAAAACTTGCATTAGTCAAATAATTACATGCAAATATTGATATGGAGCCACAGACAACTGCACTCCTGATTGTCCCACACTGTGCAGCAATACACAAAAGCAGACAAAAGGCTCATCACTTATCTACCCTTTGCATTACTTTTCAATTGGGGTTAAATTTAAAATCAGTCTCTTTTACATATTTTAGCAAACCACCCCTTACTTCCCGAAACTTAACAGAACAACCGTTCAATGTCAACCCAATTTTCTCCAATTTAAGAACATAAATAATATCTGTAATCCAATGTGTGAGCCTCTGCAGCCTGCCAATTTAGCACAATGAGTCTTCTAGCCAAAAAAGTAATAATGCTACCAAGATCTTTTTGAAGTTGCTCAGAGAAGATTGGCTACCTCAAAAAGTCCGCTTAGATGATTGGGTTTGAGCTTTTCGCCAATTACCAAAAACAAAGTATTAAAAATTTCAGTCCAACAACTGAACAGGGATGGGCAGAGTCAAAATATATTTATTAAATTAGCTGGAGACTATTGGCACAGATTACATAAAACCAATATTCCATCATACATCTATCTTAGCCAGCCGGATTTAGGTATAATAGGTACGATGTATTAGCTTGCATTTAATAAGACTGTGTCGAGCATAAATAGAAGACTTATGAATTCTACTTAAAATTTCTGCCCAGCTCTCCTCATATAAGATCAATCCTAAGTCACCATTCCAAAGTAACATAATTGAATTCAGAGATTCAGGGCACAATTAAAATGTTGATTGTAAATACGTGAAATGTATCCTTTTAAGGTCGGAAATGTGTCAAAAAAGCATCTAAAACTGTGTCAGTCGGTAAATTTGGAAACCTGGGAAAAGTGTTACAAACATTAACTGCAGATCTGTTGATATCTAAAAAAGTGTTGATTAGGGAGTGGAAATTTATCACAAAGTTGCTGGAAAGAGGAAACAATTTTATAAGAACGGCCATGCACCACCTTCAACAGAATCGAGAAAGAGCTATCAAGTCAATGTATAATTATTTAATGTTGTTCATCCCCAGACTTGGACATCTTAAAAAGGCACTATCAACCAGAGAGGGATGGAAAGCATGGTTAGCAGTGATGGGTGCAAGACTAGAAATAGTCTGTAAGCCAAAATAGCGCTTAAACTGAACCCAAATTTTGAATGAGGATTTTACTATTGGATTTTCGTAAAAGAGTAAGTAGAAGAGTGAATGGGAGCGTGAACCAGAGCCATAAGATGTACTGGTTTAGTTAAGTTAGCCTCCATAACCAGCCATATCAAACGCTTCATATTGCAGCCAATATTTAACTTTAGGTTTTAAGTAGTAAAACCTAAAGTTTGGTAGTGCTAATCCTTCCAACGACTTGGGTCTCTGTAAATATTGTTTATGTGGCTTATGTGAGTCTTTTTATTCCAAATGAAGTCTAAAATCTGACTATTCAATTTATGAAAGACACCTGAGGGAGAAAAAGTGGTATACATTGCAACAAATTGGAAAACAGTTGACACGAGCCACTGTTGATAAATTAAGCAAGGACCAGCGATCAAAATCTCTCTGGATTCTGGACAACAGTGGAAGAAAGTAGGTTTTATAAAGCTCTGCAAGCATATGTGTGACCCAAGTATGTGAAACTTTGTGAGGTATTTTTAAAGGTAAAATTGTGCATAGGATATTTCTTAGCAGCAGAATTTATAGGGAATATTTCACTTTTACCCAAGTTCAATTTGTCGCCGGACACATGTCCAAAAGCTTGGAAAGTACTTAAGGCAGCTTGGACCGAGACAGAAATGTCCCAGACATATAGAAGGAGGTCATCTGTATAGAGAGAAACTTTCCCCTGCACATTGTGTCTACATATGCCCGTAATAGGCGGATTGGTACGAAGCGTTATTGACAGAGGCTCAATGGCAAGCGCAAAAAGCAATGGGCTGAGGTGGCAGTGCTGCTGTGTGGAACAGTAAAGGTGAAAGTATTCGGATTAAATATTATTTGTCCTGACCAAGGCCTCAGGAGATTAATATAGGAGCTTAATCAATTAAATAAAACTGGTGCTAAAGCCGAATATCTCCAGGACATAAAATAGATGATTCCACTCCACTTGGTCAAATGCCTTTTCAGCATCTATAGATATCACAGCGTCTTCAGTGCTAAGAGCAGGCAAATCATACAATATATTGAAAATACATTGAAGATTAGAAAAGGAGTGCCTATTCTGAATGAACCCGGTTTGATTCTCATGAATTAAAGACGTAAAACAAGCAGTTTGGATAATAATAATAATAATTTAATATCTACATTTAGAAGACTAATAAGGCGAGATGAAGTGTGCGATAAAGGACCCTTCCCTGTTTTCAAGAGGAGACAAATTAGTTTGGTTGAGCGAACAGATTCAACTGATTCATTGTTTATGTCCAAGGAAGCGTAAACTGTTCCAAGTCGGGACCCAGGACAGACCACTCCTCTGTTGTTGACGTCTCTGTACTGCTGACTTGTCTACATACAAATTGATCCCCTGCTGGTCTCCCAATGCACTGGACTCCCACGTTATTAACCGTATACACCCGGCATCCATTGCAGAGGCCAATCAAGGGGGGATCCCCACATCTGCGGTCCCTTCCAAGGTTTCTCGTTGTTCCCATTTGGTTACATTTTTTCATGCCCTGATGTGACTTGTGCAGCCCTTTGAGACATTTGTGATTAAGGGCTATAAAGGTAAACGGATTGATTGATTAATTTGAAACATTTGGAAGGTTGCCATTTGGTCCCAGGGATTTTTCTTTTTATAGTAAATAATAATGATAAATGGGTTGTATTTGTATAGCGCTTTTCTACCTTCAAGGTACTCAAAGCACTTTGACACTACTTCCACATTTACCCATTCACACACACATTCACACACTGATGGAGGGAGCTGCCATGCAAGGCGCTAACCAGCACCCATCAGGAGCAAGGGTGAAGTGTCTTGCTCAGGACACAACGGACATGACGAGGTTGGTACTAGGTGGGGATTGAACCAGGGACCCTCGGGTTGCGCACGGCCACTCTCCCACTGCGCCACGCCGTCCCTAGTGATAACACTGAGACATTAAATTCGCAAAAGTAATTAGTCTCTCCAACTCTACCGCAGCAGATTGATCAACTGAGGGGATGTCGAGATTGGCCAAAAAAATGATCAAGCTCATGTTGAGTGTATGCCTTCAGCGCCTCCCAGAGTACAGAGGCCAACATCTCGGGAGTCTTGTTCAAGAGCACAACGCAAAACTAAATCCACTAAGTCCTCATTTAAAAGTAATCATATCATTAGTCGCCATGGCGCATATGTGATTCTTAGGTTTTTAAAGAATACATCCATTTAATTGTAGCATGATCAGAGATAATAATTGCATCATATTTGCATATGTAAAATAAAGTTACATAAAGTAATTTATTATTAACTAGAACATAGTCAATGCGGGTGAAAGTGTGATGAATGTTAGAGAAGAAGGAATACTGCCTTCTAGAGAAAATAAAATAAGTGCCAGGCATCTGACACAGAAAATATTGAATTAACTTAGCGGACCTTGACGGTGGGCAAGTTTTGGGTGATGAGCGACCAGCTGTGGATTGAGCCAACAGTTAAAGTCTCCTCCTAGTATTAAATAGTGCAATGACAAGTCAAGGAGATTCAGAAAAAGACGTTTGAAAAAGGTGTCATCGTCATAGGTGGTAGCATAAACATTTACGAGGGCTACTGGGGTGTTAGAAAATCTGGCCAGTGACGATAACATAATTCCCATTGGGATCATGAATACTAGTCAAGTGTTTAAAAGGAACAGATTTATGTAGCAAAACAGCACCTCCCCTCGATTTGCCCGAAAATGAACAGTGGTAAATCTGTCCTATCCATCCTTTTCTCAGCCCCAAGTGATCAGAGGGTTTAAGATGAGTCTACTGCAAGAAGATTACCTGGGAGGCCAGATGACGGAGATGATGTAATATCTTACTTTGTTTTATAAAATTATTAAGCCCTTTGCAATTAAAACTGGTAAACCTGTCGCCACACCCACTGGACATTGCTGTTAGATTAGGCTGCGTCATAGCAAAAAGATGCAAACATCAAATAAACAGTATATAAAAATGCAAGTCTGAAGTAAAGCAAAAAAAATAAGCTTGACTGATGCAAATAAAAGAAAAAAACCCATCCCCCACTCCAAAGCTCTTGGCATCCCTCTAAACAGAAGTGCGTGCAACATCCCCACCACACAAAAAAAATATTGTGCTTGTTCTCCACTGACAAACAACGCAGTAGGCACTATAAATAGTTAGCGAATAAAGTGCAGTAAGGTGTATGTTTGAATAAGTTGACAAAAGACCATTTAATTACAGCTTATTATCAAACTCATTCCTTCAATCGAATGTGCAAATATGTATGAAGAAGACCATTATACAACCGGCAAATTACTTAACAAGACAATACCAAACAAATACTTAGTAGTCATCCCGACAGAACACAGGAACTATACCATCTGAATAAAGTAGAACATAATCATAATCATAAGGCGAGATATCTCACGCCTCTGGTATCTGTCGTCCTCTAGCTCCAAAATGGCGGCGGCCAGCTAGCATGCTTCCTAGATCGAATCCAGGACAACTCCCTTTTTAATGTTTTTGTCGACAAAATCCACCGCCTTTGTTGGATCATCGAGTTTGTGAGTCTGGCCATTGGATAAAATGATCCGCAAGGTCGCTGGAAAGAGAAGACCAAACATCACCTTGGGACATCAATGTAACTTTTTCTTTGCCACAGCAAAGGCCGCTTGCTTCCGAGCCACAGCTGGTGTGAAGTCTGGATAAATTGAAATTGTCTTGCACATATAGGATTGCGGAGAAGCTTCACCCGCCCTTCGCAGAATCTGATTTTGGACTTGACATAAATTCACTCGTACAACCAAGCGGCTGTGGGGGTTCACCATGTTTAGGCCTGGTGTGAAGGGTCCGGTGGGCACTGTACAGCATGGGCTTGTCAAGAATTGCAATTGCAAGAACTGAGCGGTGAACTCAGTCGTACGGGGGCCCTCACAGCCCTCAGGGAGTGCCACCACTCAGACATTATTCCAGCTCGAGCGCCCTTCCTGATCATCTAATTTTCATAGAAGAGATCAACGGTGGCAGTAAACTTGTTGACGCTAGCATGGAAATTACAAAGAGCCGAGACCTCCATGGTATCTGTATCCAGAGACGCACAAGGTGGCTTGTCGGATTTCACTCGGCCAGACATTGCAGAATTCACAGACGCAATCCACAGAAAAGAAGCTACGCACGACAGGTCAGTAAAAAGTATGGTAGAGTTGACAGCTGGAGTTAGTAAAAGTGCCAATAAAATATGCTTAGACCTTGCTAAGCACGCCTTGCATCGGCCATGCTAAACCCGGAAGTCCATGCACATATGCACATTTCACACTTAACTGTGCTGAACTGAGCTTTTTTTGGTTAGGTTTGCTGTCATTGTTTTTACATTCCATTTGCACAGCAGGATCACAATCGATCAAAATGTTCTAATTATTTTAATTATAATATATTCCGATTAACCTATGCTATTTACATGTATAACATATTCTATCAAGTCCATGTCAAGTGCTGCCGAAAAAGCTAGCAACTGGCTCTGGATAAAGCGCAAGGACCCCAACTGGGCAGTAAAATAAGAGACAATGGTATGCGGTCAGGCTTAGGCCTGACTCAGGGAAAAGGACGACCCTGCCATGCAGAGTCCGACAGGATATGGAGGGTATGGCATGGAGGGGGGTGTACGTGGGACGCTAGGTACACTGTTGAGCCCTCTGGAGACGTCGTGGGCTTCAATCAACGAAACGTCGATGAAGCAGAGTGCCCACCCGAAGACCCCAATGACATACTTACCCTCCCTTTCACCACTCCACACCGACTGCTACCGTCAAGATTGTTCCTACTTACCAAAGGGATTGAAACATCTAGTTCTATTTGCTTTACTCTATGGACCGTACTTTCTGGGCTATAGACCGTACCAATATTTAAGCCGCACACACCAAGTTTTTGAAAGAAACATTTTTTTAACATATATTTGCCACACCGGACCATAAGCCACAGATATATACATCCATCCATCCATTTTCTACCGCTTGTCCCTTTTGGGGTCGCGGGGGGGGGCTGGAGCCCATCTCAGCTGCATTTGGGTGGAAGGCGGGGTAGATATATACGGTACAAAATATTTTGTAAATGTTAATTTACATACCTTAATTGTTTCCAATCGGTGTCTATAACACGACAGTATAATGGCTGATCAAACAAAACAAAAGTCATTGTCATGGACCCACTAGTTGAGAAAACTAGCTCTCTAATTAGCTAAACAGACTCAATAACTCCACGGTGGCGTTTTGGTGAATTTACGAAACTGAAACAATACAAAAAGAATGCCATTATAAATAATACCAACACAGACACTTGTACACATGTTAGCATATTTTCTTATGTTAACCACTATTATATTATGATAGCATGTACAAATATGCATGAAAACATTCCTAAAGACATCACACATGGGACGGTTTAGTAAATATGAATTGTTTCAGTTATATTGTAAAACTTACAAATGTTGGTTGGAGTTATTAATGAAGAATTAATTATTTTAAGCAGAATCGCAATAGACGAATAGTAGATAAAATGGAATATACTTCCCGTTCAAGGCACTAAACAAAGTACATTTTGAACCCACAGCACCTGCAGTGAGCGAACTCGATCAAAAGATTGTGCCATAGCACAAACAATATCATACCTTTTCAGTGTCTGTCAGTGTTTTATGAAAACTATTTGTTGAATACAAAACATTATGGCCCTAAGAGAAGAAAGATCCATCAATTTTATAAGCCACAGGGTTCTAAGTGTATGCAAAAAGTAGTGGCTTATAGTCCGGAAAATACTGTGTCCTATTTTATTTAAGTAATTATGTTATATTTTTTTTGTCCTGTCCAGCTATTCAGGCAAATCATATAGTTGATGTAGATGCCCATATGTTCTGCCCATATTTACTTTACAAAAGAGAAGTGTGAGTTACTTCTCTTGTTGCCTTTTTTGTATTTGACTTTATTGAACTGATTTATATTAATGTTTGGCACAGCCGGACTGGAGCAGGAGGGGATAGAAAGAGAAAAAAAGGAACGCCAAGGGGGAAATTGCAGGGACAAGAGGGGGATAAGACAGAGAGAGACAATAACAACAACCACCACAACAACAACAACAACAGAACAGCATCAGCAAATATGATCTGTACAAATATGATACGAAAAGTGATAGCAAAGAAGCAGTTAGTGAAGTAAATATTAATAAGACAGAAATGACAATAATATAAATATTAAAAAATTATAAAATACCAATAAAAATAGCACTATTGATAATGAACAATAACAATAATTACCTCTTTTATCAACAATACAATTGTTTAAAATGCAACAACACATTTATGTAATGATAACTTGAATTACAAAAGAAAGCAGATCAATGGAGGGGAAGAAAGAGAAGCGAACTGTATTAACCTTGTAGATTGTTTTAATTATTTTAATGTAACTCATGTAATTAATGTAACATTAAGCTTTGTCAGTGTGCTGTGTTACCCAGTTTCCCCTAGGGGAACAATGTTAATATATGTTTACTGAAATGTGATTATATGCATGAGTGTATGTATGCATATGTGCTTATATATGTACAGTATGTGTAAATGTATGTTTGTACAGTGAATGTGCATGTGGGTATGTACCGTGTCTGTGTATGTATGTACTGTATTTGTGTATGTATGTGCAAGGGTATGTGTGTGGGTAAGTACCAATGTGTGCACATATGTATGTATTAATGAATGAATATACGTATGCATGTGTATATGTATGAATTATTGTGTGTATGTGCGTATGTATGAATTTGTATGTACAATATATTTGTCTCCCAGTGTGTGCGGGGGCTAAAGTACGGCCCCAGTCAACCAGAGAGCCCAACCCAAAACAGCAGGTGCGGTGCTCAGGGAACAAGGGACCACCGGCCCCACACAGCCAGGCCGGCCAGCAACAGGAACCCCAGAGTCGGGCTCACGGCTAGCCATAGACAGACGCGTCCAGCAGAGGACAAGGCACAGGAGAAGCAGGGGACAGCCTGCCCCCAAGCCAGCAAGAAATAACACCCCACGCGGGCAGAAAGATACAGGGACTAGACCCACCACGCCCAACCAAGACGAGCATCCGATAGGTGTGGACAGTGGGACCAGGGTCCCAAGACACGTAGCCCGGCTGCAGTAGCCGACTCCCGCCAGATAAGCAGGCCCCAAGAGCACCCCAAAAAAATAAAAATAAAATAAATAAATATATATAAATATATATATGGGGAGGCACGGTGGAAGAGGGGTTAGTGCGTCTGCCTCACAATACGAAGGTCCTGAGCAGTCGTGAGTTCAATCCCGGCCTCGGGATCTTTCTGTGTAGAGTTTGCATGTTCTCCCCGTGACTGCGTGGGTTCCCTCCGGGTACTCCGGCTTCCTCCCACCTCCAAAGACATGCACCTGGGGATAGGTTGATTGGCAACACTAAATTGGCCCTAGTGTGTGAATGTGAGTGTGAATGTTGTCTGTCTATCTGTGTTGGCCCTGCGTTGAGGTGGCGACTTGTCCAGGGTGTACCCCGCCTTCCGCCCGATTGTAGCTGAGATAGGCTCCAGCGCCCCCCGCGACCCCGAAGGGAATAAGCGGTAGAAAATGGATGGATGGATGGATATATTTATATGTACATACATAAGCACACATATATATAAAACATTATGGCCTTTAGCAAAGAAAAATCCACAATGTTTTATAAGCCACAGGGTTCAAAGCGTATGGAAAAAGTAGTGGCTTATAGCTTATAGTCCCAAAAATACTGTACTGTATGTCCTATTTTATTTAAATAATTATGTTTGTACTATCGTTCTTGTGGTAATCATTGGGCACAATCTGGGACCTTTGTTACAACGTTTTGTGCGGTCTCTTATGTACTGGTGTGACAATAAAGTTTCTTGAATCCTTGAATCCATGTGTGCGAGACCACTGTGGTTGACCAGAACGACAGTGACTTCATTTGGTCTGAACATAAATGTTTTGCATATTTTTACTTCTAATTGTGACTAACATAGACATCCATCCATCCATCCATTTTCTACCGCTTGACAAATTAAATTGTAAATCGCTTCTCTTAAGGTATCTTATATTTTTGCGGGGTTAATAAAAATATATATATTTTGATTCAGTGACATATTGCACTTCTGAGACACACAAATAATATTGTTATCTGCAAAAGTGAAAAAATGTTGTCCAACTCAAAACATTTTCTCCCAAGATTGTTTTTGCCTCACTTATAATCGACTTCCTGTCTTTTACAGTCCATGTTCTTGGTGTGCATAACTTCTCAGTGACAATCTTTGGGCAGCAATTTGCTTAGAAACGACTTGTTAATGGTCAATTGATTAGTGCTTAATGGGAGTATTGATCGGGGTGTTCCACAATGTGATTTTTTTATTTAGTTTTTTTTCTGGTCCGTTGTTCTAAGCTTGGAATGAAACCCTGGTATTTTTCTGCAGGCCTGGTGTTAAATGCACATCATTAGTGTTCTTCCAGCTCTTCACTCAACTGGCAACAGAGGCGCTCAGGCAGATAAGGGGAATTACCTTGAGGGATGGTCTTGGGGATTATTTATTTGCACTGTTGCTGCACTTTTGTTTTATAAAAAAAAAGAAGACCTAGCTCTGCCCTCTTCATCATGCTCTTCTTAGAAAAGTTTAATTGTTTTTGATGGAAGTGTTGACGGGCCGCTTCCCAGTTTAAATCAAGGATCGCTTCCTCGATCAATACATAGATGCTCTGCTCATTTGCAGAGTGTAATAAGAGCTACCTGGCTTAGAGAAGTGACTCACTTTACTTCCACACTGTCAGATTATGTGTAATATGCCGTAAGAACCAGAAAAAAGTAGATAGAATAATCTGTAGTGTCACTCTTTAAAACATTTCAGTCCCAATATGAATGTACAGTGCTGTCTATCAGTCTGTGTCAGAGAAGAAGCCGCTCGAGACAATAAAGACGTCTCGGTAAAGGATGAGGGCGCCCTGTTACCGGAGAGCTTCATCACTCATCAGACACTCTTAGGGAAATTTAGGAGCTTAATTTGGTCGTTCTGGGCGGACAACGCAGCTGGTGATTCCAGCATTGTTATAGCGGAGACTGATGTGTCCTCCATAACTAATGTGCAGTTGGGCAGCAATCCCTCAAGGAGAAGGATGATCTCTCCTGCTGCACTTTGGGAAGTCATGTCGGGGGTTCATCTGACCTCTTTTTCTTCTTGGTTTCAATATACCAGCTGGGAGTGCTAAAACTGATTATTTAATATTCAGAAACGTTTTCCCACTGTGGCCTTTCTTGCTGTGACGGACCGCTCACATTTATCAGGACAGAGTCTCTTTTAGTGCCTATTAGGCGAGGACGCCGTACACTCACTGATTTCATCAGTTACTCGTTTAATTTGGTTACAATCACAGCAAAAAAGACTAAAAAGCGAGCAAACGTGAGCACCGATATTGGATGATGTCATCAAATTTTGATGCACTGATTGGTCCTGATGGATTTGTCGGTTTCGGAATATTCAGCAGTTAAATACAACAGATACATTGCTTTTGCAGAAATGTAGATTTTACCTGGTAGAGAATTGTGTAAACTATTTAGTGGTTCCCACAGTTCAAATTTGGCATTACGGCATTCATCGTTTTATAAAGTTAAAAGTTAAAGTACCAATGATTGTCACACACACACTAGGTGTGGCGAAATTATTCTCTGCAATTGACCCATCACCCTTGATCACCCCATGGGAGGTGAAGGGAGCAGTGAGCAGCAGCGGTGGCCGCGCCCGGGAATCATTTTTGGTGATTTAACCCCCAATTCCAACCCTTGATGCTGAGTGTCAAGCAGGGAGGTGCCTGTACTCATATACTTTATACTTCATATACTTATTTTTGGTTATTTCTGTTTTCCGTGTACTTCCTCCACTGCACTACCTTTCTTGATGAGTGCTGTTCCGCACTCCTGCGCACCATTGGCAATCTCGAGTCACACCCGAGATGGCTCACTAATAAAGGATTCTTATACCAGACTTTGGTGCGATGTCTTTTCACATGCTGCATTTGCTGTTTTTGTCCTTGTTAAAACATTTTTACTTGCCCTTAGCCTGCTTTCTTTGCATCCTGACTTCAAGCTTTGCTTACACCCTAACATGACACAAATAGGAAAACGATAAAGGACGCACCCTCTGATTCAGAGCATTCTTTCCATTTTCAAAAAGGGTTTAGAAAGCTAAACAATTAGTGATTCCACTGTTGCTCCTCATAATTGACTTAACTCTACTACATTAAAAACATCATGGACTTAATCTATGACTGTTTTAACCAGCAATCTAGAAAATCGAGTACCATAGTGACCTTAATGTAAGACAACCCACTTTTTTGGAAATAGTTAATAAATGCCGGTAAAATTACAACTGGTAGATTTCAATACAAACAACATCATATGACTGATTCATTGATCGTCAATATCTTAAATTGCATTATAGCTCCTGTGTTGTTTGCTAACATAGACAACCTCTCGGCCACACTGTGTGGCTAATCAGTGTTGGGTTAGTTACTGAAAACCAGTAACTAGTTACAGTTGCTATTTACTTTATTTCCAAAGTAACTCAGTTACTAACTCAGTTACTTACACCAAAAAGTAATGCGTTACTGTGAAAAGTAACTATTTAGTTACTTCTTCTACTTATTTTTTTTTTTTAAACTCCCAATAATGCCGTTTTAGCCTTAATGTCAGTACTGTTATTGCACTGGAGAATAATACAATCTGTTGATCAACTTGGCATGCATTTGCATCACTGAACTCAGAAAGCAATGTGGTCTACATACAACACACAAAGACAAAGATATGTTTCAAAGGGCCAATTTATTTCAGGCCAGAACAAATTGACAAAACTATTTTAAATAGCTGCAACATAACATACATAAGTAACAAACAGCATAATAACAACATAACTGTAAACCTGGCTTCACCCAAGGAAGGCACACATGACATACACAAAGCCTAACCAGGCATTTTTTTTCTCTCAAGGAATTTGGAAATACAATCATGTATTCAGGAGATCAACATTGTACCCAGAACACTCTACACATTTCCCTAATTTTAGTTTAGAGATAAGGAAAGATTGGCCTGGCCCACTAGGATCCCTCTTTATGTTTGTGAACTTTATAGTCTATACATTTAGAGTGATGTGATAATCAAACACTCTAGAAGTCTAGAATGAAAGAGTATATAAGAGAATTGACAGAGTGTGTACCTTCAATGATGAATGGTGAGCAGAGGCAGAGATTGGAGTGTTTTCTTTAGCTCGTTTTCCATGTTTATGTACTCACTGTCCAGGTACTGGGAACATGTTTTCCATGCCATTTGCTGTTTGACGCCGGTATCATGCTAATTAGCTGCCTGAAAGCGGGTGAGTCCACTGTAGAAATAGCCTGCATGTCTTCTAGCACATACACTGCAATGGCTCTATCAATGCGTGGTCACTGCTGCTGCTCACTGCTCCCCTCACCTCCCAGGGGGTGATCAAGGGTGATGGGTCAAATGCAGAAAATAATTTCGCCACACCTAGTGTGTGTGTGACAATCATTGGCACTTTAAGTAGATCGGATCTTTGATCCAAGACACAACTTACATTTAACTAAGATGTTCTTTTCTTTGTGCTCGACAAAAGAGTAGTGAGAATGTTAAGAAACTCAACTTCTGGCTTTGCCATGATGTCTTGTTAGTTGTTATGAGAGTAGCGTATGTGCGTGTGTGTGTGGCCTTTTAAGATATGACAGCATGTGAGGTGAGTGACGTCAGTGAGCAAGTGGGCGAGAGAGGTGAGGGAACGCGTGCAGGGGCTCTAGCTTGGTGGATGGCTGCGTGCAAGACACCAATAAAGTCACAAAGTTGCAACAAACCGCCGGCCTCGTCATTCACTCTCGAGTCTGGAGCTGTAAAGACCCACTGCCGGGTAAAGTGAAGGTTGTTAGCCCCGAAGTACATAGGCCCTGGAGGAACGTCTCCCCTGCGCTCTTCGACTACACCCCGCCCCCACCCACACAAAGCACGCCTTTTCTTTTCCTTGCAACATAGAAGGACGACACTGCAGCGCTCCAATAAAACACCTTCAGATCTTCTGTTTCTAGCCGATACTACATCAAAAATAACGTAAAATAACGCAGTAACGCATCATGTAGTAACGGTAACTGAGTTACTGAATATAAAAAATAACTCATTAGATTACTAGTTACCGCCGAAACTAACGGCGTTACAGTAACACTTTACTTTGTAACGCGTTAGTCCCAACACTGGTGGCTATTGCATCACTCCAGGTCACAGGAGTATGTGAGTGACAGAAAAAAAAGCTCTGCCTCACTTGGGAAAATTTCATTTGGTACCACCTGTTGGTTTGCATGTATAAATCTCAACACTCGAATATTTTTGTACTGTTTTATGGGAAAAAAATCATTTTCAGGTCAAGATGGTAATACCTACTCAGTGGCCTAGTGCAGTGTTTTTCAACCTTTTTTGAGCCAAGGCACATTTTTGTCATTGAAAAAATTCTGAGGCACACCACAAGCAGAAATCCTTAAAAAAATTAAACTCAGTAGCCGATATTGACAATAAAAAGTCGTTCTCACAATTGTTGGGTATGAATTTAAATCATAACCAAGCATGCATCAGTATAGCTCTTGTCTCGAAGTAGGTGTACTGTCACCACCTGTCACATCACACCGTGACTTGTTTTGAGTTTTTTGCTGTTGTCCTGTTTGTAGTGTAAAGTCCTTGTCTTGCGCTCCTATTTTGGTGTTTTTTCCTGTTTTGTTGGTATTTTCCTGTAGCAGTTTCATGTCTTCCTTGAGCGCTATTCCCCGCACCTGTTTTGTTTTTAGCAATCAAGACTATTTAAGTTGTGCGGACGCTTTCCTTCTCTGTGGGGACATTGTTGATTGTCATGTCATGTACGGACGTACATTGTGGACGCTGTCTCTGCTCCACACGCTGTAAGTCTTTGCTGTCGTCCAGCATTCTGTGTTTTGTTTACTTTGCAGTCAGTTCAGTTTGAGTTTTTTATTGCATAGCCATCCCTAAGCTTCAATGCCTTTTCTTAGCGGCACTGGCCTTTTGTTTATTTTTGGTTTAAGCATTAGATACCTTTTTACCTGCACGCTGCCTCCCGCTGTCGTCTGCATATTGTGATCACGACAAAGCAATTGGCTACCTGCTGCCACCTACTGATATGGAAGAGTATTACACGGTTACTCTGCCGAGCTCTAGACAGCACAGACACCCAAAAACGGCACATTATTTACGGATTATAATTACTTGTGTGCAAAAAATATTTTTAACCCAATTAGGTGAAATTACATAATCTCCCACGGCACACCAGACTGTATTTCACGGCACACTAGTGTGCCGCGGCACAGTGGTTGAAAAACACTGGCCTAGTGGTTAGAGTGTCCGCCCTGAGATCGGTAGGTTGTGAGTTCAAACCCCGGCCGAGTCATACCAAAGACGATAAAAATGGGACCCATTACCTCCCTGCTTGGCACTCAGCATCAAGGGTTGGAATTGGGGGTTAAATCACCAAAAATGATTCCCGGGCGCGGCACCGCTGCTGCCCACTGCTCCCCTCACCCCCCAGGGGGTGAACAAAGGGATGGGTCAAATGCAGAGAACAAATTTCAACACACCTAGTGTGTGTGTGACAATTATTGGTACTTTAACTTTAACTTAACTTAACATCATCTGCCATTACTCCGAATCAAACTGTATTAAAATGCTGAAACACTGTTAACTTTCCCAATCAAAATCATGCTCCACCCAAACTCAAACAATAAATAATTTTCTATATTTGGAGACCAACATGAATGGTGCAAATCCATTTAGAAGGAGCTCAGAACTTAAGATATGAACATGGCTGACATTCATATTGCTGTTGTACTTGTGCCTAGATCTCCATTTTATTGGGCTAATTAGCGGGCAACCAGCCAGAGGTCCGCTGGTGAACGTGCTGCATTCTCAGCCAGCAGACCCGGGACAGCTGGCTACTTGGTGAGCTTTGCAGAAATGTCACAGAAATCCTTTTCCAATCCTGCACTCCCCTACTGCCAGCCTGTTGTTGCTGCGGCATCACACGCAGCATATGACAACGCTGATAAGAGACTTAGTGAGATGGAGTAAAATAAATAAAAAAGATCACTCTGTTTTATTAACAAACCATTTGAAAGAGCATTCACACTTTTAAAATGATCCTGAGTCAGTGCTCTTTTTGTGACACTAAACGCGTCTGGCTGTCACCACGGTTTGCTTACGATTACATTGCTGCCTTACATGAAGAAGAGTGGATTGACAGCACATAATTAATTCTACTCATCTCTTTGGGAATGTGCGTGTTTCTAATGTGGATGTGTGAATGGAACCTGATCTAAAGGGGATTCCATCTAGTCGATCCCAAGACAGTAACGGCTTTCCATGTGATTTGCCGTGAAGCAGATTTAGATGACTCAGAAGCGGGTTCTCATTGACAACCCAACACAACTGCCTTTAATATAGAGTACTTAAAATGTGTGCGTTTATTTTACATAAAAGGTATGTTTATTTATGTATTAGGGTTGACTTTGAATAAGATTTTCAGAGTCAAATTTCTTCGCCGATCAATCAAATGTTTTTTTTAAAGAAATAAGAAGATGATGATGTGTAGTATTGTATACTGACTGGTCACTAGGTGTTAGTAATGTCACATGGATGAGCTGTAGTACTTATATACATGGATATTCCAAAATTAATTAAAGGTACTTTTAAAAGGAATATGTCTCAATAAAGTAAACAAAACAAAGATCTAATTTCTCATTTCCACTTAAAAAAAAAGAGTTCTGCTCAAGTACGCAGCACCAAGATTACATCTAACTTGACTAAATAGAGGAAGTAAAAGTTGTAGCTAAGTTTCTATACAGTATGTGAACCTGGGAACGGCGTGGCGCAGTTGGGAGAGTGGCCGTGCCAGCAACCTGAGTGTTCCTGGTTCAATCCCCACCTTCTACCAACCTCGTCACGTCCGTTGTGTCCTTGATCAAGTCACTTCACCTGTGCTCCTGATGGGTCGTGGTTACGGCCTTGCATGGCAGCTCCCGCCTGTGAATGTGTGTGTGAATGGGTGAATGTGGAAATAGTGTCAAAGCGCTTTGAGTACCTTGAAGATAGAAAAGCGCTACACAAGTATAACCCATTTACCATTTACCTTTGAAAGGTTCATTACCTTTTTCAAGTGGAGGGTTACACCTCCGGGGGTGAGGCATTGCACCCCGGCGCCCGCACTGTGTCCAACTTCCGGCGTATTTAACTGGGACAGACGGTGGGATTCGGCCAGCCAAAGGCGTGCGATGGCACAGCGAGCTCCGTTGCTGTCGTTTGACAGCAACGTTTCCTGACGAGCCTCAATTATGTCCCCCATGTAGAAACATCCTCCCAATACTATCAGTAAAATATTGTGTGCGGACAAATAGATTTTATGTAATAAGAGATGTGGGGGGCCAAAACACAGCCAGCAGATTTTAGAGAAGTGATGTCACAGCAGGAAGCTGTGACCACTCTGAGTAAGGCTGAAATGACATCCAAAACTAAGATTTGTCCCGTCCATCCATCCATCCATCTTCTTCAACTTATCCAAGGTCGGGTTGCGGGGGTAGCATTCTAAGTAGAGGAGCCCAGACTTCCCTCTCCCCAGCTACTTTGTCCAGCTCTTACCAGGGGATCCGAGGCATTCCCAAGCCACCTGTGAGACAGTCTCCTCAACGTGTCCTGGGTCTTCCTCATGGCTTCCTACCGGTCGGACGGGCCCTAAACACCTCCGCAAAGATGCGGTCGGGGGTCATTCTGACCAGATGCCCGAACCACCTCAGCTGGTTCCTTTCGATTTGGGGGAGCAGCGACTTTTCTCTGAGCTCCTCCTGACTGTTAGAACTTCAATCAATCAATCAATCAATTAATCAATCAACGTTTACTTATATAGCCCGAAATCACGAGTGTCTCAAAGGGCTGCCCAAGCCACAACGACATCCTCGGCTCATATCCCACACCAGGGCAATGTCTCTAAGCGAGACCCCGCCACTTGACGGAGAAAACTCATTTTGGCCGCTTGTACCCGTGATCTTGTCCTATCGGTCATAACCCAAAGCTCATGACTATTTGTGAGGATAGGAACACAGATCGACCGGTAAATTGAGAGCTTTGCCTTCCTTTTTACCATGATGGAACGATACAGGGTCCACGCACCACACCGATCCGTACTTTAACTCCTCCACCTTGGGCAGGATCTCGTGCCCAACCCGGAGATGACACTCCACCCTTTTCCGCACAAGAACCATAGATTCCGACTTGGAAGTACTGATTTTCATCCCAGTTGCTACGCCCTCAACTGCAAACTGATCCAGTGAGAACTGAAGATCCTGGTCAGATGAAGCCAGTAGGAACACATCATCCGCAAAAAGCAGAGAATTAATCCTGCAGTCACCAAACCAGATCCCCTCAACGCCCAAGTTTAAACATAAAATGTGTTTTCTAATACATGATGAAAGCAAACAATGTATCCTCCCAACACACCTGTGTGCAGGGGGCTTAAGCACTCCCACAGAATATTGATATTAGACAATTTGACTGTGAGGTTAATAGTGGAATCAGACTCAAACTCAGACTATTTGAAGACAGCACTAGTATGTGTACGTCAATGAATGGTTTGATAAACTTGCCTTCCAGATAAACACAAACCCATTTCCACTAAGCTGTACTGTAATTCTGGATAGTTGATATTGTTCAAATGTGTGAAGCGTACCAAAAACTAAATGGACATGACAATCGATTAATTGATTATTCCTGGAATTGAGTCAATTGTGAGTATTTGTAGTTGATTAGTTACCTCTTGAAATGGAGTGCATTCCTTGGTGACAACCAGCAGAGGCTCTGTTAATGATAGTTTGTAGTCTGAAGGAGCTTCTCAACAAACCTTAACCTGGGAACCGCATTTTTTCATGATCATTAAATCATGACTCTCACCTTTATGTAAGTGATTTTGATAGTTTATGGCATTAACATTTCAAATAATTGCAAGTCCATTTCAGAGCTCAGTATTAAAGGTGCAGTTTGTAGAAGGCTCCAAATTACGTAATATAAGAAAATATAAGAACACCACCTACTCTTGCCACCAACAGTGCTTAAAAAGAACAATAAATTCAATAAACAAAATGTTGTCACAATTAGAAGTTCAACTTCCAGGAATTATTGTTCGCCCTGCACACTCACCCAACCATAAGGAAGAATTTTTACAAACAAACGTATTTAAAAATGGATGTTATGGCTGCTGTTAAACTAGTGAGCGGAACTATACGCCCCTCCAAACATCACCCTTGCAACGCGACGTTGTCCTTTCGCCATATCTCCACAAGAGGGTGGGTCACAATTATAAAGGCTCCCTCTGGTGGTCATCAAGGGGACCTGTTTTTAAGACGTGGACGACATCAAATTGGTCGTAACTGAAAAGGCTGGAAACATGCATTTGACTCCAAGGCAGACCTGGGCAAAATACAGTCCGTTAAGCTTTTCAATCCAGACAGCTAGACGTCTCCAAATGATTTTTTAAAACTTTTAACATCAAAATTGTAGCCGCCAATATGATGTGAAGTTCTGTTTTCAAATTACCGCAAATCTTCAATCAATCAATCAAAGTTTATTCATATAGCCCTAAATCACGAGTGTCTCAAAGGGCTGCAGATCCCACATCAGGGCAAGAAAAAACTCAACCCAATGGGCTACAATGAGAAACCTTGGAGGGGACCGCAGATGTGAGGACCCCTCCCCTCCTCACTCATGGATGATCGGAACATCCCGAGTTTAAACATGACTATAGAGACCATTACATGCACACAGTAGCTGGTAGGATAATACGTTCACCTACTGTACTGTGCTGCAGCATTTAATTTACCTTGCAAAAAAGAATGAGACCCATAAAAGTTAAGTGATGACTTTAATTCTCTGAAGGCTTTAGCGGGATAACTGGATGCTCTTGGCTCATCAGTCTGCTAGATGGTACACTATTTGTAAAAAAAAATAAAGTGAATAAATGTCCTCATGCATTCACTGGGACTTTGAATTAAAATGATAGGTTTAAAAAAAATCCCATATCCGTCGTTGTAATATACCCCATGCATTAAAAAAGACAGAATTGTGTTTTTTTGCTTTGTGTCTGGCACAGATAGAGACCCCCGCACACATATCATGAGAATAAAACTGGCCTGTGTGTTCAAAATGGGGCTCAGCGGCTTCTGATTGATAAGGCTGTAACACTGACAACAGGCCTCTCTTGTGTTTCACTCGGCATAATTCTTTGATTAATGCTGCGCATCCCAAAATCGCTCCACTGCAACACCAAAATCGAATTAAATCACCCGGATACAATCTGTAATTGATTGGAAGTGTCAAAAAAGGCGGGCTATATCATGAATAACGCAAAGGACTTTAAAAAAAAAAAGTGTATTAAGAGGTTTCTTTTTAATGTTGTCTTTATTTGGCCCACGATGCGTTTCATCACGTCTGCGAGGCGCTATCAGGGTGTCACGAGTGACGTATAGGTGTCCAACAACATCTTTCTTTTCGGTCCCTATTTCACCCTGACGTATTCCCGTGTTAGCGCAGCAGCACGTTCTTATGTATGTATCTTGGTGTACAAAATCACGAGCCACAGATCACTCGACCAACAAATGAAAGCACTGTGCACTTCACAGTGTATGACTTTGTTTGGAATCAATACTGTAAATTATTGAAGACGTGGGGTGGGGATGTGCCAAATGATATTCATTGAAGGGAGCGATGTTCCCCAGGGCTGCCAATAAAGCAACTCATGTTTTATTTTACTCCCGACTGTGGCGGGGAAATGTCTAGTTTGTCACATTGTATTTTTCATGAATAACAATTACAGATTTTCACAATTCTTCTTATGCAAGAGTGCTGGTTTAATTCTCTTTCTGCAGGACACACTTACTGCACACTTCCTTAGGGATGAGATGAGTGTTTATTGTTGTGGATGTTGTTTGCATCAGGGAGGCATCAAACTGAGAGCTGGTTCTAATATCTTGTCTCTCATATACAGTATGTAGCAAAATAGGGTAGAAAATATTACCTATACATACACTATATTGTCAAAAGTATTTGGCCACCTGCCTTGACTCTCATATGAACTTGAAGTGCCATCCCATTCCTAACTCATAGGGTTCAATATGAAGTGGGTCCACCTTTTGCAGCTATTACAGCTTCAACTCTTCTGGGAAGGCTGTCCACAAGGTTGCGGAGTGTGTTTATAGGAATTTTCGACCAGTCTTCCAAAAGCGCATTGGTGAGGTCACACACTGATGTTGGTTGAGAAGGCCTGGCTCTGTCTCTGTTCTAATTCATCCTAAAGGTGTTCTATCGGGTTCATGTCAGGACTCTGTGCAGGCCAGTCAAGTTCATCAACACCAGACTCTGTCATTCATGTCTTTATGGACCTTGCTTTGTGCACTGGTGCACAGTCATGTTGGAAGAAGAAGGGGCCCACTCCGAACTGTTCTCACAAGTTTGGGAGCATGGAATTGTCCAAAATGTTTTGGTATCCTGGAGCACTCAAAGTTCCTTTCACTGGAACTAAGGGGCCAAGGGCCCAACTCCTGAAAAACAAACCCACACCATAATCCCTCCTCCACCAAATTTCACACACGGCACAATGCAGTCCAAAATGTACAGTTCTCCTGGCAACCTCCAAACCCAGACTGGTCCATCAGATTGCCAGATGGAAAAGCGTGACTCATCACTCCAGAGAACGCGTCTCCACTTCTCTAGAGTCCAGTTGCAACGTGCATTACACCACTGCATGCCACACTTTGCATTGGACTTGGTGATGAATGGCTTAGATGCAGCTGCTCGGCCATGGAAACCCATTCCATGAAGCTCTCTGCGTACTGTACGTGCGCTAATTGGAAGGTCACATGAAGTTTGGAGCTCTGTAGCAACTGACTGTGCAGAAAGTCGGCGACCTCTTTGCACTATGCGCTTCAGCATGCCCTGACCCCTCTCTGTCAGTTTAGGTGGCCTACCACTTTGTGGCTGACTTGCTGTTGTTCCCAAACTCTTCCATTTTCTTATAATAAAGCCGATAGTTGAATTTGGAATATTTAGGAGCGACAAAATTTCACGACTGGATTTGTTGCACAGGTGGCATCCTATGAGCTCCTGAGAGCAGCCCATTCTGTCACAAATGTTTGTAGAAACAGTCTCCATGCCTAAGTACTTGATATTATACACCTGTGGCTGGGCCAAGTGATTAGGACACCTGATTCTGATCATTTGGATTGGTGGCCAAATACTTTTGGCAATATAGTGTATATAGGCACTTGGGATGTAACGATTAGGGTATTATGCCGCCGGTTCAAATCACATGTGTTATCTGTACATGTTTAATTTATTTATGGTGAGTGCCAATGATCGTTTAACAATATCAACCTCATATTTAAACTATTTCCTTATTGTGTTTTATTACAAACAATTGTTTGAGCAAAGCAAAGTCAATAGCACACCATTACTCATTTTAAGTTGTTTGGATTTTGTTTTCCTGTGTCCAGGGAATTATTCCCTGAATTTGTTAATAGTTGCAAAAACAACAAAAACAGATTTTGAGAAAATAAAAATATCGACCTACACCACTCTTTTATTGATTATATACTAATACTGCCTTTGGTGTCAACACCACACATTCATGGATCAATCCGCCCTGTCATAACCTGTTTCATGGTGTTATTAGTAAAACTGTTTGTCTTTGTATATTGTTTGTTTGTGTTTAGTGTTATTCCTGTTTGGACACTCATTTTTTTTATTGTTTGCCCCTTCCTGTTGTGAGCGTTGATTGAGCACACCTGCCTCTGTTTAGTGATCAGGAGACTATAAGAATCAGACAGGTTTATATGCCAGCCTTCCTTGTCAGACTCATCATTTTGTTTTCGTGTGCACTCCTTAACTGCAGTAGTTTTTGTTTATTAAATACATTTTTAACTGAACGCCTTCTCCTGTCTCTGCACCTTGGGGTCACAACTGTGCAAGTACATGTCGTATTCTGACTGTTGTTGTTCTATTATCCTCTTTCTACAGGAGTCTGTTGTACTTGTTAATTTCCTGTTAATAGCTGCTAACGTTCTGATGCAACACGGTTCCATCTACACTTCTTAAACTTTACTAAGCACTTATTCTTAGTGTGTCCTCGCAGCTTGCAGTAGTTCGAGTAAGTCTGGTTGATTGACCGCGATATAATGTTGTGTCGTTCGCGAACGATTCGTTCGAACAAACGAATCTTTTGAGTGAACGTACTGAACCGAATCACTTCATGAACTGATTCGTTCCTTTCTCAGTTCAGTTGAGCTCCGCCGCGACCATGCCGGTATGAGTGGAACTGGCGCATTCTGTGACTCACTGAACCCTCGACGTCGGCTACTCATCATGGGGGCGGGGGGAGGGACTGAGCGAACGATTCGTTCACCGCGGATCAACGACATGAATCACTCAGTGAACGACAGAATCAGGACTCGCGAACCTACTGACACAGAGAACTGACTGTGTCGCGGAGGAGGACGTCACATTGAGGCTCTCGTTCAGTCACTGTGCGCGTCGTTCATTGGGTGCTGAGGGCTTGTGTCGTTCGCGAACTGACACACACCGAGATCTGCCGCTGGGAAAGCTGTTACTGAATGACTCATGATTCGCCGACCTGCACACAGAACTGCTGCTGCAGAAGTGATTCAGGTTCACGTACTGAACTGTGCTGACTGTGGCGCTGTGTCAGTCACTCACTGCCTGGTGTACTGCATGCACAGAGCTGTGTAGGGACTCGCGTTCACCCTATTTGCTGCTTCTCCCGCGAATGTCTGCACTGTACTGTACTACGCACGCCCCCCCGCCGCCCTCCAATTTTTTTTATTTTTTATTTTTGAAGTGGGGGGGGGGATTCGGTGAACAAATTTGTTGAACGACTCAATCTAAGGAACTGATTCTAGTGATTCAGTACAGTCAAAAGAACTGCTGATCCCATCACTACCGCGATACTCAAACCCAGATCAAGCCATCAAACCTCTGTTCCTAATTTAACCAACCATGGAACATACCAAGCAATATAAACCAATCAGAAGCAATGTGAGGCTGTTGTTATTCGTGTCTCTCTTTCAGACACCAACTCATCGCAGTGTTGCCAAATCGAGGACTTTTTCCCTAAATCTAGTGATTTTTTAATTCCAACTCATATTAGTGACTTTCTTTCTCCAAAGTGAGGACTTCCCTTCTCCAAAGCAACTAGCGACAAATCTAGCGACTTTTTTAGGATGTTTTCGAAGGTCCTGGGTTCGATCCCGAGCTCGGGATCTTTCTGTGTGGAGTTTGCATGTTCTCCCCGTGACTGCGTTGGTTCCCTCCGGGTACTCCGGCTTCCTCCCATCTCCAAAGACATGCACCTGGGGATAAGTTGAGTGTGAATGTTGTCTGTCTATCTGTGTTGGCCCTGTGATGAGGTGGCGACTTGTCCAGGGTGTACACCGCCTTCCGCCCAAGTGCAGCTGAGATAGGCTCCAGTACCCCCCGCGACCCCGAAATGGATAAGCGGTAGAAAATGGATGGATGGATGGAGACATGAAAGCGCATATCACTCTGATGTACTCAACGTGCAAGCGGTGCTGCTGTGAGCCTTTCCTCACAGGCGGTCCCCCTGCCTACCTAATGTCTGCTCTCTTAGACAGCTTGTACTACAAACTCATTTCGTTGTACTTTTAAGTGTAATGACAAGAAAGTCCCATTTCAGTCAGAGCAGAGAGGGGTGATGCACACCCACTCTGTGCTAAGCTGCCGCTGTTTCTGCCTTGGTTTGCAGTGTGATTAATGTAAATGTTTCATCACTAGCTGTGTTTCCATTGCATTTTTTCGCAAAATAAAAGCGATATTTCTAAAATTTCGATACAATACATTTGCGACTTGTAGGTGTTTCACGAGATTCCACTTTGAGGAAGATATTGCAGCCATTGCTCCGTGATGTCAATAGAAGACGAAGGCAGCGGGTGATCCCTCAAAGGCAACTTCCTTACGGCCCCCTTGACACTTGACATGTGGGTCTCTCCAAGCCTGCGGGTCGGCCTCCATTGTAGGGAAGGGCCGCCAAGCTACTTTTCTTACAGAGGAGTTGGCAACACTGAAAGATCAAGAGAGATCAGAAGAGATTGAAGACAGTGAGAATGGAGATGTAGAAGAAATACTAATTGGGAACACAGGTGCAGAGGATGAGACCAAAGAGCCAGCAGAGAAAACAGTGGAGATTATTTTTATTTCTAATTTCTGGTTATAAGACTATCATTAGTGCCGGTAGAGCTGCTGAAATTGAGGACATCAGCCTTAACATATACATTTACGTTAAAACAGGCCAAAACTGTGTTAAAAAAGGCACATTTTTTTCAAACTAATCATGCCACTAAAATCTCACTCTTGCCATTTTGTGAAACTTCACAGCCCTGATTAGATGCTAGTCGCTTGTCAGCTGGGAATTAGAAATACAGTGTCAGCCAGAGGGGATCTGGTTTGTGATCAGCATTGAACAGAATGTTGTCACGGCACGGGCTCGAACTCTCTTTTCCCCGGCAGCTGGGTCTACCAGCATCTCCGCTGGCAGCGCGCCGAGACACGCCCCTGCTCGCGCTGGCCACGTCACGCCCACATGCCGGCAAAGCTGGGCGATCAGCAATCTGCGGTATAAGGACCAGTGGACCCTGGGATCCTCGCGGGAACTTAGTTTCTCTATGGTGTACCGTAAGCCGACAAGCTTTATGCTCTCTCCGATTTTCTTCCCCGTGCTTGATTTGTCCCCTGTCTTCTCCCTTGTGCCCGCAGTGTTTTCCTTTCGTCGCCTTGGTTTCTAGCTGTGTGTTTCGCTCCCTTGGACTCCCCCCACCCCCCTGGATCTCGACTGCCTTCCTGGATCTCGACCCCTCGCATGAACACAGACTCTGATGCCTCTCTCTCTCGCCCTGGATCTTTCGCCTGTCTCACGTACTTCCCAGATAAGCCTCGCCCTTGTGGACTTTCAGTTTGGAACAACACTTCCTGGTAACACTCAACAGATAACTGCTTCACATAGTCTCACACTGAGAACCCACACCAAACAAGAATGACAAACACATTTCGGGAGAACATCCACACCGTAACACAACACAAACACAACAGAACAAATACCCAGAATCCCTTGCAGCACTATCTGTTCCGGGACGCTACAATAACATCTACGGCTTTCAGAGCTCAGTGCACAACTGCACACACAACAAGAAGGAGACGAAGCAGAAGAACGAAGAAGAGACATGGCGACGATCAGTAAGAAGAAGAAATACTCTTGCAAGTTCCAAAATTATTGGAAAAAAAAATTTCATTTCATCCAGAAGAGCTCGAAGGGGAAGGGGTATGCTGCCTGCACCTCAACCCCGCCCCCCCCAACCCCGCAACCACGCTCCCCCCAACCACGCCCCCCCCCCATCTCCCGAATTCAGAGGTCTCAAGGTTGGCAAGTATGGTCTTAAGACGAGACTTAAAACACTCCACTGTGGGAGAAGTTCGATCATAGAGGGGCAGAGTGTTCCAGAGCTTAGAGACCAGACCACAGAAAAGGCCCTGTCTCCTCTGGTTTTAAGTCTCGTCTTGGGCACCACGAGCTGGAGCTGGCTCTCGGACCTCAGAGCGCGCGCAGGAGTGTAAATTTGGATGAGGTCCGAGATATAATGAGGTGCCAGTCCATGCAAAGCTTTAAAACCAAGCAGCAACATTTTTAAATCAATTCTAAAATGAATAGGGACCCAGTGCAAAGTCTCAAGAATTGGGGTTATATACTCGCGTTTCCTGGCCCTTGCTAAAAGTTGTGCTGCCGCGTTCTGGACTAACTGCAACCAGGAGAGAGCTTTTTGGCTAATGCCAGCATAAAGTGCATTGCAGTAGTCCAGGCGACTTGAAATAAAAGAATGCACGACTTGTTCAAAAAGGTTAAAAGATAAAAATGGTTTTACATTTGCTAAAAGACGATGATGATAAAAACATGATTTTAAAACGGCATTGACTTGTTTGTCAAGTTTAAAATCACTGTCTATAGTGACGCAAAGGCTGGTGACTTTGGGAATTTATCGGCAATGGTGATCATGTACTTTTTCACGAAAATCGTGCGATTCTGATCACTGGCCGATTAATCGGCATATTCTTATAATAGGCACCATTCGGGATAGTGTATGTCAGTGTCCAGCTAACACTACAATAACAACTTATTTGTTCAAATCAAAGATAAATGTGTCAAGCAAAACTGTGCATTAAGACTTTAGAAATGCAGAATGTTTGATACTACTCTTGTATTGGATATCATTAGCATAATGTAGTTGTAGCCACTGAGTTTCAAGAGTCTGGAGCACATGCTTTTCAGTTGGTGTTTTTTGTTATTAAGATGCCATGACTTACTAATACTTGTACAATGCAGCAGTTTAATGTTTTATGTTTTTATGTTGACTGAATATTATTAAAAGTCCTATGTTATACAGTGGTTTGTTCGTAATCCATTCCAAAAGGTAGAGACCATTGGCTCATGGTCTCCCTCGCTAATAAGATGGACGAACAGTTGCTCCTAAACACCAGTAATAAAGGCAAAGGAGATCAGGGTTGCTGAAAGGAGCTATACTGACAAGCTAAAACAAGGCCTTTCAGGTAACTATTTCTCAGCAGTTTGAAAAGGCCTGCGAGAGGTCACCAACTTCAGGAAACAAACAATACACCCTGCAGGTAACAATAGATAGGCTGAGGACCTGAATAGCTTCTTTTGCTGGTTTTGACAACATCACAAAGCTCACACCCAACACTCAGACTCTGCCCTACCTGCCTCAAATGTACCATAAAAACACTCTCTTTTCCTCTGAGGAAAGATCGATCATCATACGTCTTTTCTAAGAGAGCACAGCTTATAGGAATACTGTACTCAATGGAATATCTTAGTTGCTTTGACAGTAATGTGTTTATAGAAGTTTTTTGATGACACAGGGCCAATAGATTCCCTTTTAACTGCATTATAGACACCAAGTCATGGATGGCAGTGAATTTCCTACAACTCAACCAGGACAAAATAGAGGTTTTAGTCTTATTCTCCGAAGACCACAGGGAGAAACTTTTACCAAAATTGCAAGATTTTAAACCAACACAGTAGAAAAATCTGGGTATGATTTTTGACTCCGAGCTGCCTTTCATCCCACATTTAAAAATATTACAAACATAGGTTTCAATCTTTTTAAGAGCATAGCCAGAGTCTGCCCGTTTCTCTCAGGCCAACACGGAGCTGCTAATGCATGCTTTTATTTCCTGTCGTTCAGACTATTGTAATGCACTGATCTCTGGCCTTCCCAAAAAGAAAATCAGAAGCCTACAATTATTACAAAACTCAACTGCACGCGTGCTGACAAGGACCAAAGAGCGGGAGCACATTACACCAGTTTCAAAGTTGCTGCATCGGCTCCCCGTCCGCTTCAGGGTCAATTTAAAATTCTATTACTAGTTTTTAAATGTTTTAATGGCCTTGCACCTTCCTATCTATCTGACCTGCTCTTACCTTGCAGATCCTGACATCTTCTGGCACCGGCCTTTTATCCTTACCATATACCAGAGCAAAGACTCGTGATGAGGCGGCATTTAGCCACTATAGCCCCCACCTGTAGGACAGCCTGCCAGAGATACTCAGACCTTTGATATAAAAAAAACAAAAACAACTAAAAACACACCTTTTTAATCAGACATTTCCCTGATCATGTTAAACTCTAGTTTAAAAAAAAAAATATATATATATTTATTGTGTTGTTTTCAATCTTAATTATTATTATAACTGCTATTATTTTCCCAATGTTACATTTTTATGAACTTGATAATGCATTATTTATATTTTACTTTTACATATATTTTTTTATATGTTTCATAATATTTTTTAGATGTCGTTAATTTTAGTTATTCTCCAGTGTGGACGCCTCAAAGGTGGCGTTTTTTCTCAAACCGTAATTGCCATGCCATGTTTTGTTTTTGTTTTATTATTGTCAACAGTGCTGTGTGTGTGTGTGCGTGTGCGTGTGCGTGTGCGTGTGTGTGTGTGTGTTACTGTCTGGAAATGTTCTGCGGTCATCGTTAATACCGTTTATCTTTACATCACTAGTAGGGATTCCCTACAATGCTCTGTTAGTCTTATTTTCCCAGTTGCTTTTCACCCTCTACACCATTGGTCACCACCCTTTTCGAGCCCAAGATCCCTGGTCTCAGTTAAAAACCAAATCAAGTGTCATATTTTTTAAAAAATGTGTTTTATTTTTTTAAAGACAAAGCTTTGTGTTTTTATTTTTGGCTGATGTCAACATTTTTTTTTTTTCTCTCATTGTGCTTCTTGTTATTTTGAATTTTTCTGTTGTTGTAATGTTCCAAGGGCCAATGACAAACGAGTCACGGACCACAGATGTTTATGGCCACTATAGACTTAATACTCTAGTGTATTTATTCATCCTATGGTCACATTTGGGATGCAAGTCAGCTTATGTCAGTAGTAAAATCAGCTGTTTAGCTGGCTGGTTTGTCCTTTGTGATCAACAGGGCATAAACGGGGAAGTCCTTCTTTAGCTGCCGCTTTGTTTTATCCTATATTATTTCCTTTGCACATGTCAATTTTTACTTTTGTATATACCGGTAAATAAACACAAAAAACAATTTTCACGGACTCTAGTGCTGTATTTGACTCGTTAACTTCCTGTCGCAGACAAGAGTTGTTTTCGATGTTGGATGCTAGAAAATGTCCGATGCGTTGCAACAGTCAGCCTTCATGCATTGTTGCAGCTCAATGATTTTTGTACACGTCATGCCATGCACATTTGCGACATGAGCGGTTGAAGTGCTCAGGGGTGTAGCCGCAGTGTCGAGAGCGCCGGGATGCGAGGCTGAAGAGAGGCGAGGCCAGGAATGCCGGCGTGTTCAGGGGTTATATGCATACCTGTTGGCGGTTCTGTTGGTCACCCTCTGGGTGGGGTGTCACTGATGTCATATTATTATTTTTTTTTCTTTCTAATATTTTCATATTTATATTTTCGTGGGACCAGGAGGGTCCCAAAGATCGACTGGTCGATCGCGGTCAACGGGTTGGCAACCCTTGCTCATTGACTGCGTCTCAGAGGACCATTCTGTGAAACTCTTGCACTTGGCAGATGACACCACCGTCATCGGTCTCATACAGGATGGCAACGAATCTGCCGACAGACGAAAGGTGGAACAGCTGGCTCTAGTGCAGTCAGAACCACGTGGAGCTGAACCCGCTCAAGATTGTGGAGATAACAGTGAACATCAGGAGAAATCCCCCACCCACACCATTCTGAACAGCACAGTGTCTAATGTAAACTCTTACAGGTTCTTGGAATCCACAAGCCCACGGGACCTGAAGTGAACCTCCCACATAGACACAGCCAGAAATAAGGCAAATGAGAGGATGTACAAACCCCTTTTCCATATGAGTTGGGAAATTGTGTTAGATGTAAATATAAACAGAATACAATGATTTGCACATCCTTTTCAACCCATATTCAATTGAATGCACTTCAAAGACAAGATATTTGATGCTCAAACTCATAAACTTTGTTTTTTTTGCAAATAATAACTAACTTAGAATTTCATGGCTGCAACACATGCCAAAATAGTTGGGAAAGGGCATGTTCACCACTGTGTTACATGGCCTTTCCTTTTAACAACACTCAGTAAATGTTTGGGAACTGAGGAGACACATTTTTTAAGCTTCTCAGGTGGAATTCTTTCCCATTCTTGCTTGATGTACAGCTTAAGTTGTTCAACAGTCCGGGGGTCTCCGTTGAGGTATTTTAGGCTTCATAATGTGCCACACATTTTCAATGGGAGACAGGTCTAGACTACAGGCAGGCCAGTCTAGTACCCGCACTCTTTTACTATGAAGCCACATTGATGTAACACGTGGCTTGGCATTGTCTTGCTGGAATAAGCAGGGGCGTCCATGGTAACGTTGCTTGGATGGCAACATATGTTGCTCCAAAACCTGTATGTACCTTTCAGCATTAATGGTGCATTCACAGATGTGTAAGTTACCCATGTCTTGGGCACTAATACACCCCCATACCATCACACATGCTGGCTTTTTAACTTTGCGCCTATAACAATCCGGATGGTTCTTTTCCTCTTTGGTCTGGAGGACACGACGTCCACAGTTTCCAAAAACAATTTGAAATGTGGACTCGTCAGACCACAGAACACTTTTCCACTTTGTATCAGTCCATCGTAGATGAGCTCAGGCCCAGTGAAGACAACGACGTTTCTGAGTGTTGTTGATAAACGGTTTTCACCTTGCATAGGAGAGTTTTAACTTGCACTTACAGATGTAGCGACCAACTGTAGTTACTGACAGTGGGTTTCTGAAGTGTTCCTGAGCCCATGTGGTGATATCCTTTACACACCGATGTCGCTTGTTGATGCAGTACATCCTGAGGGATCGAAGGTCACGGGCTTAGCTTCTTACGTGCAGTGATTTCTCCAGATTCTCTGAACCCTTTGATGATTTTACGGACCGTAGATGGTGAAATCCCTAAATTCCTTGCAATAGCTGGTTGAGAAAGGTTTTTCTTAAACTGTTCAACAATTTGCTCAAGCATTTGTTGACAAAGTGGTGACCCTCGCCCCATCCTTGTTTGTGAATGACTGAGCATTTCATGGAATCTACTTTTATACCCAAACATGGCACCCACCTGTTCCCAATTTGCCTGTTCACCTGTGGGATGTTCCAAATAAGTGTTTGATGAGCATTCCTCAACTTTATCAGTATTTATTGCCACCTTTCCCAACTTCTTTGTCACGTGTTGCTGGCATCAAATTTTAAAGTTAATGATTATTTGCAAAAAAAAAATCAGTTTGAACATCAAACATATTGTCTTTGTAGCATATTCAACTGAATATGGGTTGAAAATGATTTGCAAATCATTGTATTCCGTTTATATTTACATCTAACACAACTTCCCAACTCATATGGAAACAGGGTTTGTACTTCCTGCGTCAGCTCAAGAAGTTTAACCTGCTTCAGGAACTGCTGATCATGTTCTACAGTCTCCCCTTGCACCTCTATCAATGTCTGATTTGGATCTGCAACAAAGCTGGACAGACAGACTGTCATGGACACTGAGGACTCTAGAAAAGATTATTGTGTCGATCTTAACCCCATCCAGGACATATAGTGGTCCAGGGTTAGGAAACGAGCAGGTACCATCACTGCAAACTCCTCACATTCAGGTCACAAACTATTCAAACTCTCCTCCGGCAGGCGGTACAAATCAGAGTACACCAAAACAACCCGTCACAAGAACAATCCCTCAGGCTATCACTCCGATGAGCACGTCATCATCTTTTTGCTCTTTGCTTTATTCACCACTGCACTATGATTTACTGTATCATTTATTAGCTTTGCACATATTAGTTATTTAAGTGTTGTTTATGTTTTTAGTTAATCATTTATATTTATTGTTTACACAAAGACAGCACAGTCTACCAAGTCAAATTCCTTGTGTGTTAAACATACTTGGCCATTAAAGCTGATCCTGATTCTGATTTTGGCCCCTTTGTCATTATCAATAATAAAAACCAACTAAGAATATTTTGCCTAACATGCAGAATTATGCATGTGTATCATATGAACAGCCAATGAACACTGTGAGCACAGTGCTTGATAAGAGGAAGAAATGAGACAGTTGCAAAGTTGTTCATCGTTCTGTGTGCCTTAATGAACAAATAAATCCACCACACATATAATAAAAATGATTTAAGGATTCTGTGGCTGGATTTTTTTCTATAGTTTCCCAACTCCAAGAGTTTTTTCATTCTTTACAGAGACTGAGGCCATGTCCACACGAACATCGATACTTAATAAACACATACTTATCTCCATGCTTAGGTCTTTTGCCCACACGCAAACGCATACTTTTGTCCTTAAAAACGCATACTTTTGTCCTTAAAAACGCATACTTTTGTCCTTAAAAACGCAGACTTTTGCAAACGCTGGCCAAAGTGTGGAGTTCCAAAATTCTCCGCTCAGCGTATATTCCTCTGATGACGTCACAGTTGTGAGCTGTCATTTCCAAAGCTCACCAACACTGCCTTGCTGCCTTTAAAAACACTATAAGAGGACTGACTTACTGTATGTTCAAACGTAAACATGCTGCTATTTTAACTCGACATTGACAAAGAAAAAGACGCGTCAAAATGGGCTATCCGACATTTTGACAGTCAGCTGTTTTGGGACAACTTTGACGAACAATACTTTTTGCTTTGTGCCATATGAAAAGCTACCACTTTATCTCATGTTTTTAATCCTTGTTCAATGAAGGATCATGAAGTTAATTTACTTGTGTTGCTTCCATTTGTGTAGATGGAGCCGAGCACGAACATGCGTGCGCATATAACGCAACCAAAGGTTGACGACACCAAAGGCCAAGTGGCTTTGTCCCTAAAATGAGGTTGCTGCCAGCATAAAATGTTAAGGAAAACGTTTGGCAATAGTTTTATTGGAAACTGAATCCTACGAAAAGAGGGACGTGTGTGATTCTGTAGCTTTAATGCTAATGACACACACTTCTTTTAGACGAAGTGTGTGGCTTTGAAGAAGGGCTATTGTGCACTTGATCCACAGTTAACATTTAGTTTAGACTGTGTTCAAAGCATAGAGTGGGTTGTTGCGGTGCAGTCAAACTAGACAGTCATTGGATAAATGTTTGGCTTTGTCACGCCCACAGAAGTAGAGCGTCTCTAGAAGTGAATACGAAGCGGGCTCGGCCTCGGCTGGCCAGGACGCCGGGTCATGATGTCTAACACTGATTCCCTTTTTGATTGACAGCAAAAAGATCAGTCATCCTGAAATATAAAACACTGCCATATTATTTTTCAATTTTCATTCCATTGTTCCTGTTGACATGGAGCATTTTACAGTCTTTTAAATGACTCTGTATGTATTTTACCGTATCTGTTTTTGAAGAACGTATTCATGTTGAGGCAATGGCTGACTATTAGCTTCCTCTACTTAAAAGACCAGCAGCACTGGTATACGACCTGTGTTACATTGTACAATAATTATTATAAAAATAGAAAAATATATGCATCATCGATAGTTATGCAAATGATATCATTGACCACGCCCCTAGCCACGCACCCACCACTATATGTGTATTTGCAAGCTTGGAGAAACTCTCTGTTATTAAAAAGTTCAAAAGCACTGTACAACTGTAGTTATTTACTTCTTATTCCTTCATTTGTAACCATTCATGTTTATTTTTTATTTCAGATGTCTCGTGTACTCACTAACCCTGATTAAGGCCGCGCCTTCCTGTCATCCAGTGAAGTGAAGTACTGCAGTGGCATCACGGTGCACTCAGCGTGTGTGTGTGTGTGTGTGCACTCAGCGTGTGTGTGTGTGTGTGTGTGTGTGTGTGTGTGTGTGCGCGTGTGCATCATTAGCAGCCGTCATGTCAGAGGGACTGCACATCACCTTCCTCTGAGCTGGTTTGGGTTTGATAACTACCCCTCAAGCTCTGCTGACCTTCCATTTTTAAGGAAATATGCAATGCAAACAAGCAAAATACATTATGGGCTGTCAAGGTCCAACAGTTCCTGATGTGAGATACACGCCAATGGGAGACAGCCATTATTCTAGCTGTCAGTATTACACACACACAAGTGAGCAGATGATGTCATATGAGTAGCAGTCTGATAAAGACGTCAATATCCACATGCACCTTCTTGCGTGTGCATGTGGGCTTGGGCTAGCATGTGATGGGCTCATCCATCCATCCATTTTCTACCGCTTATTCCCTTTTGGGGTTGCGGGGGGCGCTGGAGCCTATCTCAATACTCATAAATAAATCAGCAATAAAAATCAAGACTTTTTGCAGGGAATGAGTGGGAATAATTTTGAAATCTGTCCGTGTCTCATCCTACCCTTGTTAGAACTTCATTGACTTGTAGGATTAATAATCATTTTCAAAAGGTTTGAATGGTACAGAATCAATGTTTCACGTAAACAAATTCAGTGTAAAAAAAACGTTGTGCTGTGAAGTTTAGTGTTGGAAAATTTGCTTCTTCAAAAAGTAAGACTTACTTCCGGTAAATTATGATTAAAGCAAACATTTCTGTCTCAGAACCAACCAATGAGGTGTCAAGTTTGAAGTCATGTGACATGGTTCTTGCAAAACAACATAACAAAGGCAGTTAACTGGGCTACCTTGGTACAATACAACATAATTAACATCTCAATGCTGCCCGCTGGATATTTTCAAACTATAGAAATTATTCTGTAATGGACCCGAGTGGTGGAATATTAAAATCTAATAAAAATGTTGCTTAAAACAAATATAAATATTAAGAACCCAATGCAGTGAGAGCAGCTGTCCAAAATAAGGGAAGATGATTATGCTTGTTCGCACTTGATTACAATACACATTAAACCGTCCAGTTGTCAATACTAAAAATACCAATTACTAACCAATATTATGGTGAGGGTACAGCCGCGACAGGCGTAGTCAGCGTCCTGGCTCCACCCACTTCCACAGCGTCCTCCTGCACACAGAATTAAAACGGAGGCAGGCCACGGGGATAAAATCTTCTAAAACTACGGAGACACTCTCCGGGCTGACGCCACACTTACACGCAAGGCAGGGGACCCTGCCCCTGCTGTAGTTCCTCGTCGAAGTATTGGGTACGCCCACTCTCCTCGCCAGTCGACGGTCACTCGCGGGACCTACGTGGCCGTACACGTCCCGTCTCGCTCCGCCTCTTGGTCGCTCCCGGGGGTCGCCGCAGGTCTCTGGGTCCCAATCGCCCCCTGTCCCCAGAACCACACAGCCAGCGTACAACGCACGAGCCCGCAAGCCCACAGCCCAAGGCAGTTGGTTGCCCCCATGGATCCACAACACACGTCACTTACTTCGGAGGCAGAGTTTCCTCTGCCCCTGCGTGTTGTGGGCTTCTTGGGGTTCGCTCCGGTAGCCTGCGGGGTCTGCTGTGTTGTCCGGGGGTTCCTTCCCAGCCTGCGTGCGTCCACCCGGTCGCTCTTGGCAAAGCCTGTCGATTCTTCCCCGATCGCTCTGCTGTCGCTTCCCTCCTTGTCGATTCCTGCCTGTTCTCTTTTAAATGGGTGCAGTCCTAATGCTCCACAGGTGCGTCTAACTTCAGGTGTCGTTTGATTGGGCAGTTCGGTTGTTAGGGGCAACAAGCTAAAAAGGGGCTACGTCTTAAAATACCAGCAAAGTCCACAAGGAGTAAAAACATGCAATTAAAAAGACAATCAAATTCTAAAATGTAAAAACCTGCCATTAAAAATACAAAGTCCACAAAGTGTAAAATATACAATTAAAATCCACAACAATAAAAACACTCTAAAACATGCATGGCAATGAAACATTAAATAACATCCCCTACTTGTGTCCCATCACATCCGATGGTTAAAATCTGCACTTTTGAGTGAAATGGTTATTACAGTAACCATAGGAAGCCCTGCTTAATGCAAAAGAGGCACGGGGCAGAGTGGGTGGGCCAGCAACAAGCCTGAGACCTCGCAAATGCGAGTGTCAGAAGGAGGCAGAGTTCTACAGCAAAGTTGTGCAGAACAGTGATATTATATCGAATAAGTGGATGTTTTTTTCCCTTTTGCCTTTATTTTTCGCCATGTTTGTTGCATCTCTGTTGCTCTTGCTTGATTATAAAAGATGCCGATCAAGGAGGTGGTCTTGGAAGTAGAGGAGCAACGTTCATATATTTGATTTGTTTTATTGTTCATTGTTATTATTGTAAGTCCCACATTTTGTATTTTCATGTACATTCTGAGTGTCTTTTTCAGTAAAAATCTAAACAGATCATCTCAAAAACAGAATGAACTTCAGTTTTTTTTACTGAATTATACTACAGTCACACTGTACATAAACATATAGAATGTGGGATTTACAATATTAACTATGAACAATAAAACACTGAATATTGAGAATACATGAACAATGCTCCTCTTCTTCCCAGGCCACCTCCTTGGTTGACATTTTTTATAATTAAACAAGAACAACAAAAATGGAACAAACACGACAAACATAAACGCAAAGGGTAAAAAATATCCACATATTCGATATAATGTTACTGTTCTGCAGAACTTTGTTGTCGAAATCTGCCTCCGTCTGACACTTGCTTCTCCGTAAACAAGCCCCACCAACTCTGTTCGTGCCCGGTCTGCTTGAAGCAGAGCTTCGTATCATATGTCACTCAAAAGTGCAGATTCAAACCATTGGAATCGTTCCTATAGTCTGAAAATATCCAGCAGGCTCAGTTGAAATGTTAGCTATGTTGTATTATGCCAAGGTAGCCCAGTTAACTGCTTTTTATGCTGTTTTGCAAGACCCGTCTCACTTGACACCTCATTGGCTAGTTCTGAGACAGGATCAATTGCTTCAGTCTTAACTTACCGAAAGTGAGTCTTGCCTTTTGAAGCAGCAAATTTTTCAGCACTGAAATTTTTTACACTGAATTTCCATACACTGAATTTTTTACACTGAATTTTTATACACTGAATTTTAAAACACATCATTTGTATACACTTGAATTTTAAAACACAGATTTTTTTTTCAATGGCATTGTCAGCATATTTTGATTTAAAAAAAATCTAGTTCACAAATTTCAAACGCAAAAAATTCAGTTACATAAATTCGATGTAAAAAAAAAGACACACATTGACCTCCGTAGGGTGTTTAAGAACATCAGGTACCACTGTACATTGTTGACTATTTTATCTTAATAAGAGGAAAAGTGAGTTGGCTAATGTGGCTGAGTAACCTGCCTGGTTCAGCCCCTGATAGGCACCGAGCTAAAAGTCAGAGCTGTCAACACGGTATACAGGCATTATGAAAGACATAATGACAGACGGATTGTTTCCCGGGCGAGGCCACCGCTGCTGCTCACTGCTTCCCTCACCTCCCAGGGGGTGATCGAGGGTGATGGGTCAAATGCAGAGAATAATTTTGCTACACCTAGTGTGTGTGTGACAATCATTGGTACTTTAACTTTAACTTTAACTTTTAATGCATTCTAAATATTAAATAAATGCGATCAAAAGTACACTGACAATGGAGCCCATAGGAGTCACTCTATTCTGCCTGTAAAACTCTTAAAGGGGAACATTATCACAATTTCAGAAGGGTTAAAACCATTAAAAATCAGTTCCCAGTGGCTTATTTTATTTTTCAAAGTTTTTTTCAAAATTTTACCCATCACGCAATATCCCTAAAAAAAGCTTCAAAGTGCCTGATTTTAACCATCGTTATATACACCCTTCCATTTTCCTGTGACGTCACACAGTGATGCCAATACAAACAAACATGGCGGAAAGAACAGCAAGGTATAGCGACATCAGCTCGGAATCAGACTCGGATTTCAGCGGCTTAAGCGATTCAACAGATTACGCATGTATTGAAACGGATGGTTGTAGTGTGGAGGCAGGTAGCGAAAACAAAATTGAAGAAGAAACTGAAGCTATTGAGCCATATCGGTTTGAACCGTATGCAAGCGAAACCGACAAAAACGACACGACAGCCAGCGACACGGGAGAAAGCGAGGACAAATTCGGCGATCGCCTTCTAACCAACAATTGGTATGTGTTTGTTTGGCATTAAAGGAAACTATGAACTAAGTTTACAGCATATGAAATACATTTGGCAACAACATGCACTTTGAGAGTGCAGACAGCCCAGTTTTCATCAATTAATATATTCTCTAGACATACCCTCATCCGCTCTCTTTTCCTGAAAGCTGATCTGTCCAGTTTTGGAGTTGATGTCAACAGGCCAGGGAAGCTAGGGTCGATATTCTTCTATGCCATCTCTGTCGTAGCATAGCTTTCGTCGGTAAAGTGCGCGGAACAAACGTCCAATTTCTTGCCACTTTCGCATCTTTGGGCCACTGGTGCAACTTGAATCCGTCCCTGTTCGTGTTGTTACACCCTCCGACAACACACCGACGAGGCATGATGTCTCCAAGGTACGGAAAACAGTCGAAAAAACGGAAAATAACAGAGCTGATTTGACTCGGTGTTTGTAATGTGTTTGAGAAAATGGCGGATTGCTTCCCGGATAATAGAAAGGCGTTTAATTTGCCAAAATTCACCCATTTAGATTTCGGAAATCGGTTAAAAAAATATATGGTCTTTTTTCTGCAACATCAAGGTATATATTGACGCTTACATAGGTCTGGTGATAATATTCCCCTTTAAAGAATAATTCAAACGCCTCCATTAAGGTTGTATGTACATGATGTAAGTATATATGTAATGTAGTAACAGGCACATGTATAATATGTAATGATATTACATGTGGGGCAGCACGGTGACAGAGGGGTTAGTGTGTCTGCCTCACAATACGAAGGTCCTGAGCAGCCCTGGGTTCAATCCCGGGTTCGGGATCTTTCTGTGTGGAGTTTGCATGTTCTCCCCGTGACTGCGTGGGTTCCCTCCGGGTACTCCGGCTTCCTCCCACCTGCAAAAACATGCACCTGGGGATAGGTTGATTGGCAACAGTAAAATTGGCCCTAGTGTGTGAATGTGAGTGTGAATGTTGTCTGTGTATCTGTGTTGGCCCTGTGATGAGGTGGCGACTTGTCCAGGGTGTACACCGCCTTCCGCCCGATTGTAGCTGAGATAGGCTCCAGCGCCCATAGTGACCCAGAAGGGATTAAGAGGTAGAAAATGGATGGCTGGATGGATATTACTTAGACTTAGACAGACTTTAATGATCCACAAGGGAAACTGTTCAAATCCGCAAGGAAATTGTTCATTGTTACATGTAATATTTACATATTTTGATCATTTGCAAAAACGCATCACAACGTTTAACAAAATCACTGATTACTAGTCACTGCAGACTTCATGAGAGCCAACAAACATAACAAAACATCACTTACTATACAAGGTCTGCTGTCATTGGGATGCCGACTGATAGACTCTTGTTATACTCCCATTTAGATAAAGGATGACTCATAACCCTCGCGAAGAAAGGGTTGTGGAACCAAGCGTCTTTGAGTGTCGTTCTCGCCTTTTCCGGGTCTAAATTGGCTGTCAAAGTGTACCAACTGGTCGGAATAAGTTCTCATCCTTCTTTTATCAAGGAGAGAGGCAAGATTTTCGCTCTAAAATAAACTTACATCAAGAAAGTGAGGAAACAGCAGACCACTCGATCTAAACATTGGCAGTTCGTGATCACGCCGCCGCTATTAATAGTTCATCTGCGTTAGCGCTTATAATAACAATATCACTGATACTTAATATTCTAGTCACAAAATGTAAATGGACTATTGTTGGCGCTTTTTGATGGTTATTTATTGGATTTTTGAGGCAGAATAAAGGACCCCCTTTGGCTACGCTCTAAGCAGACTTTTTTTTAAATGTATTTACGAGTTAGAATGCAAAAAAAAAAAAAAAAAAAACATCCGTCATGTCTTTCATAATGATTGTAAACGATAGGCAGAATTCCAAAGAAAGTGCATCTCCCCTTTAAGGTTGTACTGTAAGGGAGGCAGGTCTACTACACTGGCATGGCCTCCGTTACAAATGCATAATTCCTTCAGAGAGTAAAAAAAAAAAGATTTTTTTTTGCATTGATGTTAACACCAACAGAAAGTGCTCATCTCTCTTCATTCTGTTTTCATCTTCCTTGTAGCTGAATTCCATTTTGCAATCATCATTTCCAGCTGTGAGCCGACCCATCAAGAGGAGGATGCTGCACGCTTCTCTACACGGTATTTACTCCCAGGCATTTCTCCCTCACACTCGGGCCTCTTTCGTGCTCCTTTTTCTCTGTCTTTGTCAGCTTACATGTGCAGCAGGAGATACGTTCTTAGCGTCTCCCCTTGCATCCTGAGTAAATCCTGGCAGACGGTTTAAGCCCTGATATTTATACACTGCGGACCAAAAGACAAGCAGCAGGGGGTTAAAGAATGAAATACATTTATGCAGTGTACTCTCTGCAATAGTTTGTGGTCAAGTTTCATCCAAGACTCAAAAATGCTACATATTTACTCTGAGCAAAACACTACCACCCGTATGAATTGTGTTTCTTTGAAATGCACAAATAAAAGTTGTGTTTAACAATATTGACTTCAAACAGCACAAACAAGGGCATAATAAACGTGATCTCACTGAACTGATTTGCATAGTATCAAGACGCTCAATATCGTCCAATATGTGCATCTAATAGCAGTTCTACTGCATGTGCATAATACTGCACATACTCCTCTGCATCGCCATTAATCTTTCAAAAGTGCTACGCGTGCTAATGTGGTATGTTTGTATTACCGTACATTATGTGGGATTGATCCAAAACAAATGTGTGACTAATTTAAAGTTGTCTCCTGGAGGCCGATGCTGTTGATGTAAAGGATGTAACGTCGTGGTCGCATGGTTATGTGCGGATCGTTCTCCCAAGATGCAGTAGGAACTCTGGAGGCAAGATGCAGGTGAGACAATGATTTATTCGCATAAATCATACAGGATACAAAATAAATAAAACTAGCGTGCCGATCGCACGGGAAGCAAAGCTAGGGAAGCTAGCACGAAAGCTTAGCATAAGGAATTAAATAAGTAGACAACGTAACTTGTTGCATAGAAGCAAATAAGACAGCCAGACAGTGTGTGACGAAAGACAGGAATATGTCGCTCTCAGATTAGTGCCCAGGAGCAGGTGAGCATCCCGAACACTAATTAGAGGGAGGTGAAACTAATCAGCACCCATGGAAACCAAAACACAAACCCAGGGCTGCTGAAAACAGAACTGTGGTAGTCAAACCAACAGAACAAAACATGATCCTTGCAACGGACCATAACAAAGGATTCATTTTTAGCATGTTTAAAATGGTTGTACAGAATTATAGCCCTTAATCACAAATGCCCATAACAACATCCTCGGATTTCAAAACCCGCTGAGAAGTGGCAGGTTAACTGGTCAGGTTAACTGAGATAGCATCTCTAACTGTTATCGGTAGGACATTCCACAGTACTGGAGCCTGGATAGAAACCACTCTAGAGCCTGCAGACTTTTTTGGGCTCCTGTTTGTCCTTCTCGGGGTCACGGTGGGGATGGAACCTATCCCAGCTGCATGGCACCTATCCCAGCTGCACTCCGGCGGAAGGCGGCGTACACCCTGGAGAAGTCGCCACCTCATCGCAGGGCCAACACAGATAGACAGACAACATTCACACTCACATTCACACACTAGGGCCAATTTAGTGTTGCCAATCAACCTATTCCCAAGAGCATGTCTTTGGAGGTGGGAGGAAGCCAGGGTACCCAGAAAGAACCCATGATTGTTTTATAAATTTTTCTGCCATGCCTCCAGGGTTTGATTTCAAATTTTTTGGGACTTACACAGATCCCAAATGCACAACAACACATAACAGGTAAGAAAAGTTGTGTTTGCAAAATACAACTCCTTTAAAATAAAGCCTGGCTGTCTGTAACAATCCGGTCAGGTACAGATTTGAGAGTGTTAACCAGCGGTAGAAAATGGATGGATGGAAGTTTATCATATAGGTGTGTTAGCGTTATATCTTACATAGCTACACTACTCTAGTGCGACTAACGTTTGTCCCACTACTTACTGTCGCGTTATCGCATGTGATAATGTTGGAAACGTACAGTGTTGTGGGACAGTATTGACAGTCAAAGTTGCATCGGATGTGAGAGATGGCAGCAGTTGTGTTAGTGGGACAGTATTGACAGTCAAAGTTGCATCAGATGTGACATCAAATGTGTAAGTGGGACAATCAAAATTGCAAAAAAAAATTAAAGATTCTGTCATGATCCGTGGTACGGTGTATTATTTATGATTAATAAATCATATCCTACCTTCACGTTTTCATCCGGAGTGTCCGTGTTGCATCTGGAGGAATGATCCCGCATAAAGATGCGACCCCAACGTGACAGATTCAAAGAAGATTGGGATAATTTTTGACCCCACTTTGTGGAAGAGTGGGTAGTGAAACAAAAACTACAATTTCTTTAAATCAATGACAAAATAAATGCAAATGCATATGGCCTTATGTCACAAACATGTTTTATGAAGAATACCTGGAATATGAAAATATTACAACTCTTCGTTTGAAAGATTTTAAAGACTAACGACCCATTTTTTTTTTGCAAAAATGCATTGATTTAATTGGGGTCATTTTTGACCCCACTTGTGGAAGAGTGGTAGATTGTGCATCCAATTCTTAATTAAAGAAAACATTAAAAAGTAGTTTCACCATCTACAAAACGCTACCTTTTCTTGTTAGGGGCCTAAACATTGAAGTTCAAGCTGTGTTGGATTTTGACTCAACCCAGGAATTGTATGTATTTTTCATAGAAAATCTTTAATCTTTAAATATTTATCTGAATAGATTTCAGGTCATTTACCTGTGATTATCTGTAATAAACATGTTTTTCCACAGAGACGAGAAGCCTGTCAAATGCAACAAAGACAACAATGTAGTGTAACTGAACTGAAGTGCAGAGCAATAAAACACAACTATCCCTTTAGGATGACTTATTGTCAATGTGAACTCATAAACCAAAGTGTTTTAGGGTCTAAAGCCTCTCACTTTGTCACACTAGTCTGAAACAGTAAACCCTGTGATGGCTTGTGTTTCCACTGCAGGGTGTGTAGGTTGGCTACTAGCGTCGGCTTTGTTTACACATATCACAATACAGGCATAACAACCCAACAATAAATTAACTTTGAACCCTGTCTGCTTCATAATCTGTGGTATTATGTAGTAAATTAGAGCTTTGTGGGACAATTCCCTATCAGGCTGAATGACCCTGAAAACAAATGTGACTCATGTTTTTCTTGCTCAGAATTGAATTTACTGACACACACACACACACACACACACACACACACACACACACACACACACACACACACACACGCACACACACACACACACACACACACACACACACACACACACACACACACACACACACATACAGTGTCTGTTATGCTTTAAAGAAACTTCCAATGGCCTTGCTGTCGTTCTTCGCGGGAGCTTCTAGATGCAGAGTTTTTGTAATCGGAGACTTCAATAGAAAGACTGAAAATAATCCATCAAGTCAAAAACATGGCATGCTTGCACACTAAAGAGTAAATTAATCAATGCTATTGCTCCTTCCCCGAGCTGATGAATGATAGCCAGCAATGAGGGGAGATCGAGGAGGAAGTGTCAACTCTCAGAGTCCTTAAGTAAAATGGCAGTGTTTGATTGTAACAGCTTTGTCACTGGTATGTTCTTTAACATGTCATATAGACATATATATATATATATATATATATATATATATATATATATATATATATATATATACATTTTATTTATTCTGTTAAATTATATACAGTGTGTGTATATATGGGTGCTCGTGTATGTGTGTGTGTGTACGTTTGTATATGTGTATGGTGAAATCGGTGGATGTATGTAGGTACATATGTATGTGTCGCTGCCCCGGTGTGCATTGCCGATCGCAGCACCGGGTCTGCTGAGGTGCCGTAGCATGCCGGCTGTGGGCGCGGGGCTGGGCCCTTATGGCTTTTTGCTGGATGGGATGCCTGGTGGGTGGTGGGCGGGGGGGGGGCTGGACGTGCGGGAAGGGCTGCGGGATTTGGTGGCGCTGGGCACTGTTGGCGACCAGGCCTCGTGTTTATTTGTATTTATTTTATTTTATTTAAAGGGTTTATTTTTATTTTTTATTTTTTTGTGCATGTACGTGTATGTGTATATGTGTGCATATGCATATGTATGTAGGTGCATTAATATGTATATATATATGTGTATGTATGTGTATATGTATATGCATGCATGTGTATATGTGTGTATGTGTATATACATATATGTATATATATATGTGTATGTGTGTATGTATGTATGTGTGTATGTATGTGTATATGTATGTGTAGGTGTGTGTATGGGTGTGGATGTCCGGTGGATCGATTGGCCTGGCTGTGGATGAGTTGGGGTAGGTGGGTTGGCGGCCTCGGTGGTAGCTGGGGGTGTGCGTTGTTGTGGTTTACGGGGTCGGTCGCTTTTTTGTTTCGGTTACGCCGACCGCGGGTGTTTGTACTGCGGACGGGCGGTGGTGGTGATGGTTGCTGTGGTGCTGCCAGCGGTTGGCATCGCTGTGTTGGGTTGGAGTGGTTGGGGGACTGTGGCTGGTATCTGTGCGGTTGTGGGGGCTGGCTGGCGTTGGCTTGCTGGCTGGTTTGGGGGCTGACGTGCGGACGGGATGCATTGGCCTCTTCCCCCGTTGGGGGCGCCATCCCCTGGCCGGGACTCGTATGGGCACGTTGCTGTGTGGATGGCCGGGATGCAGTGTTTGCATTGGGCATGGGGGCAGTTTTTCTGCGTTTGGTTTCTGGTATGGGCTCTGCAGGGTTGGGGCGGGCGGGGGATGGCTCTGTTTAGCGGGGGGTGGACTCGCGTGGCGTCACGTTTAAGTGGTCTGGTGTGGGTCACGGGCCGGGGGCGGGGGGGGAGGCTCCTGGCCGTAGTTCCTGGTTGTCGGCCACATGGACTGGGGAGGGGATGTCCAGACCCTCTACTCCTCCTACTTATAGCACACACAGTCACACATATATAGGACTTTGGGGGATTGTCCTGCGGGGAGGCATGGCGGGGGGATGAGGATGCCTCCTATGGGGCTCCAGTCCTCCTGTCTTGTTCCCTGCTCGTCTATCCCTCAATCTTAGCTGCATATTAGACACTTAGGATTTGGGGGGCTCGGCTTGGTTGGGACCCACCATGACCTTGATGTCCCCCATTTTTAATCGCATTATTAGTTCCCACAAGCATACATATCTCACTCACCCTACAGTACACACATCAATAGGGACTGGAGGTCGGCTGTAACGGCTGACCTCCTAATTTTAACTACACAGTAGACACTCTGGGGGCCTTGTACACATGCATGGGGGGATTGGGGTTCGGCGCACCCCTCATTGCCTCGTCGGCCGGCTTGGATTGCTGGGAATGCGGTCTGGTGGCCTGCCAGGCTTTTATTCATTTATTATTTTATTTTTTTAAATGTATTTTTCATTTTTACTTTTTATTATTTACTTATTTGATTTTATTTTTATTTATTTTTTTTATTTTTTTTATTTTTTTATTTTATTATTATTATTATTATTATTTTAATCTTATTATTTATTTGTGTGTGGCGTTGCGCGGGTGGGGTCCGTGCCCGTGTGGCCCGACCTTGCGCTGTGGGTTCTCTGTTGGTGACTTGATGTGGTGGCGGCGCGGCCCCCATGTCTGGTCTGGATGCTGTGTCTCGGTTGTTTGGGTGGTGGTGTGTTTGTGCGGGTTTCGGTTGGTGTTGTGAGGTCTTTCGGGGTGTTTGGGTGGGGGGGGGGGGGGGGGGGGTGTTGGTGTCTCTTGTTTGCATGTTGGCGTTTGGGCTGACTGGCGGGCTGTCGCTGGCTGGTCTCCGTGATCCTGTTGGCGTGTGGTTGCCGGTCGCAGTTTTTTTTTGATCGCTTTGATGTGATTGGGTGGTACTGGCTGTCTGGGGGTTTGCAGCTGCTGTTTCTGCTGCCGTTTGTTTGTGGTGGGGGCGCCCGTGGCTCCTGGGTCTGGTGCAGGGGGTTGGCTGATGTTGTGACTGGTGGCACGCGCGTGGTGGTTGTCAGGGCTGACGAATTGTGTATATGTATGTATATGTGTGTGTATGTGTATGTATGTATGTATATATATGTGTATGTGTATGTGTATATATGTGTATGTATGTGTGTGCATATGTATATATGTGTATGTGTGTATGTGTACATGTATATGTGTATGTGTATGTATATGTATATAGGTATGTATGTATATTTCTGGGGGTACGCTCTGGGCCTGCCTGTCAGGCGGGGGTCGGGGCCTCAGGCTACTGCATCCGGACTGTGTGTATGGAGCTCCTGGGTCCCACCGTCCATCCCTTCCGGGTGCTCGTCTTGGTTGGGGCCTGCTGGGTCTAGTCCCTGCGTCTACTGTGGTAGCTTGGTGCTGCAAGGTATTCCGAGGTGCTGCGAGTCGGCCAAATGCTGGGGCAGTGACCTTGTGTGTCAGCATGTCTGTGATCTTCTTTTAATTATTTTTTAAAAATGTAATTATTTATTTATTTATTTATTCTTATTTTTTAATATATTTTATTAAGATTCTTTTTTTTATTTTTCCCCTCCCTCAGGGGGGGAACTCGGCGGGGCGGTTGCTGGTTGTTCCATCTCCATCGTTGGGGTCCCTGCGGGTGGGGTGGGTGGTTCTCGTGGCCCCGTGCTGGGTGGTCCTGCGGCGGCCGACTTGGGTGAGGTGGCCGGGGGCAGGCGTCGCCGCACTCTCCGGGGATGGGGGTGGGCTCGTGGGGGCCCGGTTGCCGGTGGGGCGGGGGCGGTCTTCCCGTCCGATTGCGGGGCGTCTCCGGGCCTCCCGGGCGGTGCGTCCCGCCTTTCTGCCCGTGTGGGGTGTGGTCTCTCGCTGGTTTGGGGTCTGGCTGTCCCCTGCTTTTCTCGTGCCTTGTCCTCTGCCGGGTGCGTCTGTCTGCGGCCTGCTGCTGGCCCTTGTGGGCGGCGCGGTGGGCCGGGCTCTGGGGTTCCTGTCGCTGTCCGGCTTGGCTGCGTGGGGGCGGTGGTCCCTAGTTCCCTGGGCACCACACCTCCTGTTTGTGGGTTGGGCTCTCGGGGAGGCTGGGGCCGTCCTCTGGCTCCCACACACGTTGGGAGTCAAATGTATTGTACATACAAATTCACATATACTCACATACATACATACACACATACATAGGTACCTACGCTCCCACATACATACACAAATACAGTACATATTTACATACCCAAAGTTTGTACATCCACACGCACATTCATTATACAAACATACACATACACATACTGTACATATACATTCACTGTACAAATATACATATACACATACTGTACATATGCACTCACTGTACAAACACATATACACATTCTGTACATATACATTCACTGTACAAACACATATACACATTCTGTACATATACAAGTACATATGCATACATACACTCATGCACATAATCACGTTTCATCAAACATATATTAATGTTGTTGCCCTAGGGTAAACTGGGTATAACACATGGCACACTGACAAAGCTTAACCCATTATTACTATAACAATCTACAAGGTTAAGGTTAATAATCTTCCCCTCCATTTTTCTGCATTCTTTCGTATGTCAAGTTATCATTACGTATATGTATTGTTGCATTTGAACAACTGTATTGTTGATAATAAAGGTAAAGTATTGGTATTGTTCATTATCAATAGCGCTATTTCTATTGGTATTTGTATTGCTCCATTTGTAGTGTAATAATGCTCATTGTCATTTCTGTATTATTTTTTATTTTCGCTAACTGCTTATTTGCTATTACTTTTACCATCATATTTGTACATGTCGTATTTGCTGATGTTGCTCTTTTGTTGTTGTTGTTGTCGTTGTGTTTGCTGTTGTTATTTTTGTCTCTCTGTCTAATCCTCCTCTTGTCCCCACAATTTACCCCTCTGTCTTCCTTTTTTTCTCTTTCTATCCCCTCCTGCTACGGCCCGACTGCACCAAATGATAATATGAATACATTTAATAAAGTCAAATACAAATAAGGCAACAAGAGAAGTATCCTACACTTCTCTTTTGTAAAGTAAATCTGAACAGCCGATATGGGCATCTACATCAACTATATGATTTGCCTGAGAAGCTGGACAGGACAAAAAAACAAAAAAAAACATGTCATATAGAAATTAGATGGCATGCGAAAGTGACATGAAATTACCATTGTTATGCTGGCCCTAATTTCATTTAAATGAAAAGGACTGATAATACTGACAATGCTAGTACTTATTTCATAGTTCTGGACCTGAAAATTATGTCTACAGGGTAAAATTCCCTTCACAAAAGACACAGTAGTAATTTTAGGCTTGTTTTCTAACGAGTATTAGTACATTTTGGAATGGAGACTTTTTGCTACAAGATGTGGGCAGGACTGCATCAACCTGCTGTCGTCCTCTACAGAAGACTGGAGGCAATTTCATATTGCATAGTATGGGTTTTGGTAGCATCTTCATCCCTAATTCATGTTATTTACGTGCAGAATTTAAACAAATCAGCAAAATACCCTCAAGGGGAGAAAAACTGAGTCAGAACCTACAGTAAAAAGGTTTTCGTCCCTTTTTTGCTGCGTTCTTTTTTGCTGAACAACTTAAGGCAGGTAAGTTGCGTAAAAAATGCGCAATGGAGCTTTTTCGCCTACATGGATGCGATACTTTCACTGGGAGTTTGCGGCTTCTCTTAGGCTCTCGGCAGATGCACATGTGGTAGTATTCACATCCGTAATAGTACTTATATCGTAAACATAGAAGTGTGGGTCCGCCGTGTACATCAGCACCGTGGACATCATTTTGTGTCTTCTTCTACTGATGTTTTATTGCGAGAATAGTACTTTGATTTGAGTTGAATTATGCTTGAGAAAATGCTAAAAGGACATAGCTATAGATACTTTATTTGTCTTCAAGAGAAATGCACAGTTGTAGCAGCTTTAAAAAGATTGGAACACATGCAAAGTTTTAAAAAAAAGATGTCAAATACCCATGCCAGGTAGACACAGAAAATAAGGAAACACTTGCATGTTTAATAGTTATAATTTTTAGTTTTATCTATAATATTAACCACATAATTTTTCGAGTAATTATGGACCAGAGCGACAAAACCATGCAACTAAGTGATCAAAATAACTGTTTTACATAACTTTTATCCACACTATGTATGTGGGCAAATGGTCTCCATTTCTGTAGATGACGTCACACCAAGTGGGGGTGGCATGGAAAGAGGCGATGGGTATGGGGCGTTCCAAGTGCAGTTAATTATCCACCCATTATTTAAAAACTAATTGATATTATGGCAAATGACTTTCAGATTTATTTTCAGGAGCAGAAAATGCAAAAAAATAACTTGTTAGGTAACATTTCAGTCATCTGGACGCAATGGATCTTTTAAAGGAAAATTGCACTTTTTGAAAAATGATGTATATCATTCACAATCCCTATATGTAAGACAAGAACACACAAATTTTTTTATAATGCTTTGTCAGTCATAAAATATGGCATACAAGATGGCTAACAATGCAGCGAAAGCGTATACACTATTCCGCCCATAAAGCCCTCTAAAAAAACGTCCAAAAACCCCTAACAATTTACACCTCGTGACCTGAATGTTAACCAAGTATTAGCAATATTGTTATTATAAGCGCTAACACAGGCAAACTATTTTTACTGTTTTTTATTTTTTCTGTAATTTTGATTACATAAAGGTAACCAGCTTGTGTTGCTATGTTGCCATATTGAGCCTCTGAGCTGGTGAAAGTTGTATCTACATTGTACATCATGACTTTCACCTGGATAGAAGGATGTAGCCATAAACCAAGAAGTTAGTAAACGTTGCCATCCAACTTAGACCCAGAGATGGCGAGAACGATACAGAATGACGCTCATTTGCAGCAACCTTCCAACCCTTCCCATCAGTCGGCATCCCAGTTAGAGCAGACATTGTACAGTTAGTGATAGTTTCGTTATGTTCCTTGTTTGTATTGCTTGTTCAGCACTCAACAATACTGCTACATAATGCTTTTTGTGTCACTAAAGCTGGATCTGTTATACACGCAGCTTCTAAAACTTGTAGCTCATAATCAGTATAGTCAAGCTAAAAAACTAAAAATTCTGTGTCATCATTTGTCCCAAAGTATTTGTTGTTGGCTCTCGTGAAGTCTGCAATGATTAGTAGTTGTTGTGATGCCTATGGGAAACTAAAACGGCACCATATGCCCGAAATGACCAAAATACGTAAATATTACATGATAATATGAACATGCCTGTTACTGCATTATATACAGTATATACCCTCAGCATGCATATACAACGTTGATTACCTCCATTGATCGCTGAGTTTTGCTAACGTTTATTTACAATTTAGAATGCATAAAAAAAGAAAACATATGTGTTCTTGTCTTACATAGGGGTTGCAAATGACAGGCAACATTATAAAAAAAAGGTTAAGTCCCCCTTCACCACTATTTGGTACCCGAATGGTTCTTTTGGTACTCTTAAAAACTCTCAACAATGGCAATTTAAAAACTCCATACACTAACTGAACCCAACTTTACTGCTTGGTGAAAAACGGTCTCTTATGTCAGATAGCACCTCCTTAGTCCCATCCTCAACCTCCTGCTGATTTCACACAGTAAAAACATTAGATTCAATTAAGTTCTGTAAATAATGCACTGCTACCACAGCAGTCACTCACGGCAAGCTTGGTTTTAATTACCGCTAATCACCATTTGCATAAAGCTTTTTAGCAAATGGCCCCAGCAGTGCCTGTAATAATCAGGCATGGGCGCCTGTGAGCGTGTGGATGCTGTTAAAAAAGCCATCTGATAAGTAAAAGTCAAAAAGGAAAATGGGTAAATGAAAAGCTGTCTGTTTGCTCACATGTGTCACATCACATCACTTTTCGTCTATGAGAAGGCATAGTAATGATCGATATGACTAAATATTTTACGCTCCTTTGAGCTGCATGCCTGCGGCAAACGCAAGCTAGCAGGAGCAATGTGCCAGGATATTCTATTGTTGTAGACGTCACATAAATGAAGACAAGAATGGCGGTGTTCTGAGAAAATCGGCTACCCGTAAAATTTTGCTACCGAATGCTACTGAGCATGCACATTCGTGCGCATCAATGGTTATGATTTCCACGACCAAAATAATGATAGCCATTAAGGGAAAAAAACTTTGCTATATTGTGGTTATTTTTCACATTATTTTACATACCATGAAAACAGACACAAAAGGTATAAACCAGGGGTGTCCAAACTACGGCCCGTTTACTGTTTAATAAGGAGTCAGGCCCTCGGGGTGCCTCCAGCTTAATTTGTCTGATTTCTTCAATTCTGCCACCATTTATTGGAGATTGTGAAAAAATCAATAACTTTGAAGTGCATATAGCACACCATTTACATATATGACCCAATCCAAACAACCTTCCCCATTCATGCCGCAAAAAACCTGCATTATCACAAAAAGTGGAAGTGGCGCTGCCTCTGAGCAGCGACACGCAAAAGTAGTCACTCTGTTGTTTGTCCTTTTTTCTTTTTGTTTTATTCTGTTTGTCATGTGCGATCAAGTGTTTTGTGTTATCATCATGAGCTAATGAGAGTACGGGCTTTGCGGCCGAGCGGCTCTAATGAGAGGAACTCTGAATGGCATTGCCCGAGGGACAGTCACAGCTGAGAACTGACAGCGTGTGTAGCGGCCAGCAGCCCCACCCACTGCAATACAGCCGTGACTTTTTGATCCGCTGTAGAGGCTCAAAAGTCGGGACCTTACCAGTTGGCATTCCGCCGGAGATCAAACCAAGAGTCCGAGACGGGAGGTGGGCGGCAGCACGTACGAGGAAGCCGTGCACGATGCTGCGAGGAGCGGTCTCGACAAGGAAGCGAGGGCGGAGAGGAGTGCGACAGCGGCTTCACCAACTTGGATTACGCCGCTTACCCCTTCCCTCCATCATCCTCAATAACGCACAATCACTGAGAAATAAAGTAGATGAGCTTCAAGCTCATGTAAAGTGCATATCCGAATACAGGAACGCTTGTGTGATTGCACTAACAGAGACATGGTTAAAGGATCACGACTTGAACCAGGACCTGGAAATCACTGGTTTCGGGCAGCCTTTTCGGCTCGACAGAGACGCACAGCTGACAGGTAAAACACTGGGAGGAGGCGTGTGCTTGTATGTGAACCAGGCCTGGTGCAAGATTGTCATGGTGCGGGAAACTATATGTTGCCCCGACATTGAACTTTTAAGTGTCTCACTGCGGCCGTTTTATTTACCATGACAGTTGTCTACATCCACCCCAGAGCTAATATGGGAGAGGCAACATCCACTATTGTTAAACTTGTGCACCGTCTTCAAAGTAGCAGCCCCCCATTTTCTATTGGGAGATTTTAATTCATGTAGCCTTAAGAAGTCCCTAGGTCACTTTTACCAGTATGTAACCTGCCCAACTAGGCATGGAAAAATTCTGTACCTGTGCTATGGCACCATAAAAGGCACTTACAAATCCTACGGACTAGCACCATTAGGCTCATCTGATCACAACAGCATCATTCTGGCCCCTGTGTATAAACCGGCCCTCAAGAGAGGAAAAGTGGAGTGCAAGGAGGTGGCTCTGTGGACCGAAGGCTCTATTCGTGAACTAAATGGTTGCTATGACAGCACCAATTGGGATGTTTTTAAAGACTCTTGTAAGGACTTGAACGAACTGAGTGACACTGTGACAAGTTATATTAAATTTTGTGAGGAAATGACTATCCCTAGGAAGATAAAGATTCGTTCTCCAGAGTACTGGAGCCCGAATAGAAAACTCTCTATAACTCTCTATATCCGGGTAATCGCTCTCCCCCTGTGACTTCCTTGTTTTCGTGTTGTCCTCCCGCAGTGCTTTTCTCGAGTTCTCCTGTGATCCCCTGTTGTTCCCCTCTGGATTCTGGACTGCCTACCCTTGGATCCCGACCCCTCGCATGGACACGGACCTTCTTCGCCCCGCTTAGCCCCCGACTCGCTGCCTGACCATGGACTGCCTTTCTGCCATGTCC